>NW_007245915.1:58773-59184 GCF_000164805.1 Carlito syrichta
GGCAGGTCTTGAACCCGCAGGCTCAGGCAATCCACTCACCTCAGCCTCCCAAAGGCACGGGATGACAGGCTGAGCCACCGAGCCCGGCTGTGAAATGAGTCTGATCCTGGTCCAAAATTAAAAGTCAGTCAGCAGATGCGGCTCCAGCTCTGGTTTCTGGCCCCTCCCAGTGGGGTCAGAGGTGAGTCGGGTGGCCTTGCGGGGTGAGTGTGGGGAAGGACAGAGAAGCGCCTGGCTGAACCAAGCCGCTTGGCCCAGGCCGTTTATAAGTGTTTGCTCAGGCTGGCTCCACAGAGACCACTCCGAGGACCACAGTCCCGCCCAGCCTTCACCCCCAGCCGTGTTCCCTGGGCAGGGCTGCCTCCTCCAGCGCAGTCTCCTCTCTCGCTTCTGGCAGAAGCGCCCTGAGCC
>NW_007245915.1:59204-80969 GCF_000164805.1 Carlito syrichta
CCAGCCCCCACCGGTCCTTTGGATCTGACAAAGGGCCCCACCCTCCTTGGCGTGACCCTTGGCTCACCTCCCCACGAGCATCTGCACCTGCCCTCAGCCTTGCCAGCCCCGGCTTCTGTGGTGGCGACACGTCCCAGCTTCCAGGCTGCAGCCCCCTGCTTCTCTGACACGGCCCTCCGTCTGTCCTGGCAGAGACAAACCATGTTTCAGGCTGTGGTTTAAAACTGGAGCGGGGACAGGAAAGGCCTGCGGAGGGGCAGGTGGCAGGCGGACGAGCGCTGCGTCTTCATTTTCACTAACGGCTTCCTTAGCCGGAGCACGTCACCCCAGTCTCATTCCTCCAGGGCTCCGGGGCTACTGCACAGATCTCACCTCGCAGGAGGGAAGGATGGGCGTCAGACCCTTCAGAAACGGTCAGGCATGGAGCGTGTCTCGTCCCGCTGTGGCCCTAACGTGCCGCATGGGTTCAGCACATCCTCTGACACCTCCAAGTCTGCATGTCTTCATCCGTGAAGCAAGCAATCGGCAAAGCACATGCGGAAGTCTCTTGTAGTGCACAGATGTCAGGCTTTTTTTGGCTTAGTGGAGAAGAGGCCGTACTCTGTTGCCCAGGCTGGTCTTGAGCTCCTGGGCTCAAGCAGTCCTCCTGCCTCGTCCTCCCAAAGCGCTGGGATGATAGGCATGGCCCATTGTGTCAGGCCTGACTGTCTGGGTTTGTGTGCATGGACAGCAGTTGGCCAGGCAGCTTCTATTTGAGCAGTGTCCCTACAGGCTGACAGACAGACTGGTGTCCCATAAGCTAGCTGTGTGACACAGTTTAGGCTCCCTTTCTGGGCCTGTGACACACACCATCACTGAGGTCCCTTCCACCTCTGAAGTTAATGAATGAGGCAAGTCATGTCAATTCTGTTAGAATTTTTTTTTTTTTTGAGTTGGATTCTCACTCTGTCGCTCAGGCTGGAGTGCAGTGGCACGCTCACGGCCACCACAGCCTCAACCTGATGGGCTCAGGCAATCCTTCCACCTCAGCCTTCCAAGTAGCCGGAACTACAGGCATGCACTAACACACCTGGCTAATTTTTATGATTTACTGTAGAGATGAGGTCTCACCAAGTTGTCCAGGCTGGCCTTGAAGCCCCGGGTTCATGCAGTCCTCTCATCCCAGCCTCCCAAAGTGCTGGGATTACAGGCTGAGCCACTGCACCAGGCCTTTTATTTGTCTTTTAAAGTCAGGGTCTCACTCTGTCACCCAGGAAGGAGTGCAGCATGGCATGTTCACAGCTCACCACAGCCTTGACCTCCCGGGCTCAAGTGATCCTTCTGTCTCAGCCTACTGAGTAGCTATCATCATGCCCAGCTATTTTTTTTTTTTTTTACTTTTTGATTTTATTTTATTTTATAGAGACAAGATCTCACTGTGTTGCTCAGGCTAGTCTCACTCTCTTAGACTCAAGCAGTCTTCCTGCCTCCGCCTCCCAAAGTGCTGAAATTACAAATGAGAGCCACTACACCTGGCCAGTGTGTCTTTTTTTAAACTTAGCATCTTTTAACTACCTTTCGTTGAGTACTTACAGAGCACTTGAAACTACCAAAAAATGCCCATGCACCACATAATTTGTTCTTTTCAACAATTCTATGAAACAAGTTGTATTAGTCAGGGTTTGCCAGAGGAACATAATCAATATACATACACACACACACACACACACACACACACACACACACACGTATATATATATATATATATATAGAGAGAGAGAGAGAGAGAGAGAGAGAGAGAGAGAGAGAGAGAGAGATAAGAGGTGGTTTTATGATAGGAATTGGTTCCTAAAATCCCAGAGGCTGAGAAGTTCCACAACATGCCGCATGCAGGCCCGAGACTCCAGGGAAGCCGGTGGTATAACTCCCGGTCCGAGGCTGACGGTCGCAGCTGGTGTATGTCCTGGAGTCCAAAAGTCTGAGAACCAGGAGCTGCGATATCCATGGGCAGGAGAAAATGGCTGTCCCTGCTCAAGAAGAGAGAGGGCACTCACCCTTCCTCTGTCTTTTTGTTGCGGAAGAGTGGGAGGTCACCTCATGGTCGCCATCGCTGGGAGGATGGACAAGGGAAACAGGGCGGATGCTCTCCGTGGAGCACACACATGCCGGACAAGCGGAAGGAGACACAGAACACATTCTCTAGTCCAATGACACTCATGAGAATAAAAAATTCATGAACATACAAAACAACACTATGCACTTCACAAGTATACATAGGTGAGTATGTGTGATTGCCCGTGACAGTCCTTGGGGAGTGGGTGGAGGGGAGAGATATGGAGATAAAAAGAGACTAGGTGAATAAAGTCCAAAAGGAGTCTCTCATAGACCACGGATGAAAGTATACTAAGAGTTGAGGGGTAAGATTAGTTAATTCTCCACTTCTGATAGGGAAGGGGTGGCCCTGCATGCTTTTGGCAAGTCAGTTCTCGACATGTGGCTACAGGAGAAACCAAAAAGCAAAGGCTGCTGAAAAACCTTTGGAGGGGAACTGCCCCATAAATCCTGGAGAGCAAGCTGGCTTACGTAGTAGCCAACTTCCAAGATGGCACCAGCAGTCTCTGCCTTCCAGTATTCATGCCCTTGTGTAGCCATCTCCCACGTCGAATCAGAGCTGTCTTTTTGTGACCAGCTGGATATTGAGAAATAGAAATATGCGACTTCTGGAGTTAAATCAAAGGCATTGTGCTTCCTGCAGTGACGGCTCATTCCAGGAAAAGTCCACTGCCAAGTCGGTAGGACTCTCAAGCAAGGACTCTGTGGAGAGGCCCAATGGGCTGAGGGGCTGAGGCCTCTATCCAACAGCCAACAAGAACCTGCCATCCATGTGAGTAGCCCTCCTTGGAAGTGGCTCTTGCGGCCTCAGTCAAGCTTTCAGATGAGACTGCAGCCCCAATGGACGTATGCGTGAAACTGTGTGTAAGGTCACAAGTGAGAAGCACCCACCCAAGGCCTCCCCAGGTTTGTGACCAATGGAGACCGTGAGTGTAATAAATTATCACGTTACACACTATATTTTATGCCGGGCGCGGTGGCTCAGCCTGTCATCCCAGCCCTTTGGGAGCTGAGGTGAGTGAGTTGCCTGAGGCTGCAGGTGCAAGACCTACCTGGGCAACTGAGCAAGACCTCATCTCTACAATAAATAAATAAAAATTAGCCAGGTGTGGTAGCTCACACCTGAAGTTCCAGCTACTTGGAAGGCTGAGACAGAAGGATCGCCAGAACCCACCAGGTTGAGACTGCGGTGGCCGGGAGCCTGCCACTGCACTCAGGTCTGGGTGACAGAGTGAGACTCCAACTCAAAAAAAAAAAAAACCAATACGCTACATTTTGAGGTGATTTGTTGCACAGCAACAAATAACTCATACAGCTCTGTCAGTTCATACCTTGTAAGCCAAGTGGATTACCTTCCCTGGTCTGTTGTGTTTTTCTCTTTGAGTTTCTTTTTGTACGTAGCAACATAAGAAGAAAGCCTCTTCCCATCTCAACTGTGCTTTAGGAAAACCAGTGGGAAGGATTTTGTACACTCTTAGTAAGTCAGACATCTGCAGGAAAAGGAGGCCCTTCCTGACATGCCGCAGAAGAGAAGGGAGCTAGAGAGCAAGGATTCCAGAGAAAATAAAACTCAGACAGGGACTGCGTGGCCAGCTGCCTCGTCTTACCAGGAAGTTCTAACCTGAGAGACTCTTGGTTTTATTTAACTAAGGGCAGTGGCACTGCTCCTAGGTATCTCTAGGCTCAAAGCGACAGAAGAAACCCCATGAGTGAATGAACTAACTCCAGGAAGGGAATGTTTCCAGTAAGTAGAAACAAAGCATGGAGGCTGGAGCCCTGCGGAGCTGCCACAGTCGGTTGGTGGGGGAATGACATTGGAAGAGGAGGCAGGGGCGGTCTCGGAAGCAAAGAGGAGTGGATTGCCTGAGCCCGCGGGTTCGAGACCCGCCTGGGCAGCGAGACCTCATCTCTATAATAAATCAAAAAAGCGGCTGGGCGTGGTAGCACACACCTGTAGTTTCGGCTACTTGGAAGGCTGAGGCGGAAGGATCGCCGGAGCCCAGCAGGTCGAGGCTGCGGTGGCCGGGAGCGGCCACTACACTCCAGTCTGGGCAACCGAGTGAGACTCCAACTCAAAAAAAAAAAAAAAAAACAGTGTGTTGCCGGGCTCGGTGGCTCAGCCTGTCACACTGCGCCTTTGGGAGGCTGAGGTGAGTGGATGGCCTGAGCCCGCGGGTTGGAGACTCGCCTGGACAGCGAGACCTCATCTCTACAATAAATCAAAAAATCAGCCGGGTGTGGTAGCGCACGCCTGTAATTCCGGCTACTCGGAAGGTAGAGGTGGAAGGATCGCCGGAGCCCAGCAGCGGCCACTGCACTCCAGTCTGGGCGGCAGAGTGAGACTCCGACTCAAAAAAAAAAAATAAAATAAAATAAAACAAAACAGAGTGTGTTGAAGCAGACAAACAAGAGGAAGGTAACTGACTTAAAAAAATCGGAGAAAGGTATGGAGATGACCAACCCTGCCGTGGTCCAGGAGGAGGACTCGGTGGCTCGTGGGCCCAGCAGCTTGAGGTCCTAGCAGGAGTCCGGCTCAGCCCCTCCGGACCCAAACGCCTCAGATCGCCGCCACCAGCTGTCACACTAGCTCGTGCCTGCTTGACGAGAAGGCAAAGTCATGCCCCAGCTCTGTTTCTTGTCCACAGACAAGGGACATCTCTGGAAATCGCTGACTGCGTGGTTTTCACGGAAAGACAGGCTCTGTCTTCAGCCCCCTTTTCCCTTCCCAGCTGATGTTCCCTTTTGTCTCTGCCCACTCTGTCTTTGCGCGAACACTGAGATTCCGTTGCACGTCCTGAAAGAGGGATTGCCCCGCAGCTCGGCTCACTGTGCTGAAATGTCCCCGAGGAAACTCACAATCATCTCCAGTGAGTAGAGGACAAAGAGGAGGTGTCTTCTTACATAATTGAGGAGACAATGTCCTTTATACTCAGTCTGGTTCACTCTTCACACTAAATTAATCTTAATAAGCATCTGCTTCCAGTCAAGGAAGTTTTGTGATAATTCAACCGTGACCTCCGTAAAAGTCCAAACGATTTCACTTGGGTCCCTCAGCCCCAAATATCCTATTGAAACGGTCGTCTTTATTTCATGATCATCAGCATGTTAACATGAGCTGATTAATCCCATCAACCTAACTACACAGATCGGACACAGCCCAGGGCTATGACATCATTAGCTTTGGGACTCCAGCGCCGAGGAGCCCAGGCGAGGCCAGTCAGCTGGTCCCATGGGTCATTTGATCCAGCCTCCTTATTTCCAAGAATTAAAAGCAGATTCTCCCTCTGGCTTGTTCTCTGGCTCCAAGATCCAGGTAAAATTGTCCCAACCATGGCACCTCTGGTTGCCCGTGGTACACTGAGCCAGTTCGGTGGCCAGGCCAGGACCTAGCCCTCCCCATCCCATGGGCCTCGGCGACCGCCAAGATCTCTGTCAGCCTCTGTCTGGCCTCCTCTCTCATTCTTGCTTTCCTTCCCTTTGCTGGGACACCAAGGTGCCGCCTCTGTCATGCTGAGCGGACCTTCCTCAGTGCATCACACACTCTTTCCAGAGCAGAAAACCCTCGCAATCTAGACCTCCGCGTCTCTGCCCCTTGGGGCCACTCCCTTGCTGCGGGCTTCTGCGTCCCAAGGATCTCTCGGGAAATCGCTCTTCCCACAAACATGTAGGCCATGTGGGAAAGCCAGTCGAGGAATTCTGCCTATTCTCAACCCAGGGGATCTTTAAAGATGATTTCAGGACCAGTAGCATCAGCATCAACTTGGAGTCCATAAGAAACGCACATCCTTGGGTCCCTCCCCAAAGGCGTTGGTTTGGAAAGTCTGGGAACGGGTCCCAGCAACCGGCATTTCAATAAGCCCTTTCGGTGGTTCTGGGCTAGGCAGTTGCCAGAGGTGGGTCCGTGAGCTAAGCCCGGGGTCCCCAACCCTGGGCCACGGACCCGTACCTGTTAGGAACGGGGTCACACAGCAGGAGGTGTGCGGCAGGCGAGCGAAACCTCACTTGCATTCACAGCCTCTCCTCATCGCTGGCATCACCACCTGAGCTCCGCCTCCTGTCAGATCAGCACCGCAAAGCCTGCTTCCATTTCCAACATCCTATCTTGATGAAGCAGGGTTTTCTGCAGTGACAGCGGCCAAAATGAGATTACAGAATAGACTGGACATAAGCAACACTCTCTGGGTATCACTGTCTCCCATTGACCCCAGATGGGAGCGTTTAGTTGCCGGAAAACAAGCTCAGGACTTCCACCGATTCTGCATGATGGTGAGTTGTAGAATTATTTCATTATCGATGTCAACACAATGATAATAGACAGAAAGTGCACGATAAATGCAGTGTACTTGAATCGTCCCAAAACCAAGCCCCTGTTCCAGTCGATGGAAAAACCGTCCTCCACAGAATGCATCCCCGATGCCAGAAAGGTTGGGGACCGCAGAGCTAAGTGACTTGATTGGCCACTGCAGTCCGCAGAATCATGGTTCCTGAAGATGTCCATCTCCTAGTCCCAGGAAACCGCCAACACATGAAATACAGAGCAAGAGGGATTTTGCAGATGTGATGATATTGAGGATCTTGAGATGAAGAGGTTGCTCTGAGTTGACTGCAGGGGTCCAAGATCATCCCAAGACTTGGAAGGGGAAGGCGGGAAGGCTGGAGTCAGAGAGGGAAGATGCAGCTGCTAGACTGGTAGCTCTGGAATGAGGAAACGGAGCCACCAGCCCAGGAGAGTGGGTGGCCTCTAGAAGCTGGAAAGGGCCCCGAGTAGATTCTTCCCTGGGGCCTCCGGAAAAGGAAGAAGCCCTGCCAACACCCTTATTTTAGCCCAGTGAAATTGACTTAGACTTCTGACCTCCAGAACTGTAAGAGAAAGCATTTGCGTATTTCTTATTTCACTTATTTTTAGAGATGGCATCTCGTTCTGCCCCCCAGGCTGGAGTGCAGTGGCATGGCCATAGCCCACTGCCGCCTCAAACTGCTGGGCTCCGGTGATCCTTGCCCCTCAGCCTCTCAAGGCGCTGGGACTACAGGCACATGTCCTCACACCCACCTAACCATTTGTGTTGTTCTGAGCCACTGGTTTGTGGCAATTTGTTACAGCAACAGTAAGAAACGAATACAGTCACCGTCTCTCTCTCCTCGACTCCGGTCTCGAACAAAGGGATGCAACTTGGAACAGAGTGGAGCAGCTGAGATTCACCACAGCATCAGCTTTGAGTTACTCGTCTTCCCCTTATCCCCATAGGCACCCAGGTCCTGTCCTTCCAAAGCCTGGCTTCTCAGCCTTTCCATGGGGCCAAGAGTTAACACAGAGTCTTCCTAAGCTTGTCTTTTGCTTCTGTGGGCCAGGGTTGCTTATATCCTTTTTTTTTTTTTTTTTTTTTTTGAGTTGGAGTCTCACTCTGTCACCCAGACAGGAGCACAATGGCATGCTCCTGACCACCACAGCCTCAACCTGCTGGGCTCCAGCGATCCTTCCTCCTCAGCCTTCCAAGCAGCCGGAACTACAGGCGCCTGCTACCACACCCGGCTAATTTTTGATTTATTGTAGAGATCGAGGTCTCACCAAGTTGCCCGGGTGGGTCTCGAACCCGCAGGTTCAAGCAATTCACTTGCCTCAGCCTCCCAAAGTGCGGGGATTACAGGCTGAGCCACGGAGCCCGGCCCCTACCTGTCAAAGCACAGATTCAAGGGACGATTTGGGAATGGCAGTAGCAGCTAAGGCTGCATTCAGTGTTTCTGGCGTACTACAACCTTTATGGATTTAACAAAGCATCAGAGCTTTATTATTTAATCCCCACGGCAACCCGCAAAGGTAGATACTATTATGGTTCTGTAGGGGAAGAAAAATAATGTTTTCTTCACGCCTCAAAAGCCCTTAGAACATCCAATGCAATACTATGAGAAAATGACGGATGGTACTGGGAAACTATGGGGGGGAGGGGGATGGGATTAACAGTAGCAAATATCTGTCGGGGGATGGGAAAACACTTCTTATCTACAGGGTGCCTGAATGAAACGTCATTGTACACCTACCCTTAACTGTACCCCACAAAACCATAATAAAAACTACTGATTAATGAAAAAAAAAAAAAAAAAAGCCCTTAGTTGGAACAGACCCCCGTAGCGAAAGACAGACGAGCAAGAGAAAAACAGCAGGAGTTCATCAATATGCGTATTTCACACATACATGGGAGATGCCTGGGAAATGAGCAGCTCTCCAAGAGGCGGCTGCGGATCTCAGCTTCTCTCGCATCTTTGCCAAAGAACAGCAGGTTTTCGGAGAGTGGCAGGACGGCGGGAAAAGGGACCCTGAGTCTTAGGGATGCAGCTTGTGGGGAGGGCAAATAACTTGCGGGTGAAGGCCAATTCGGGAAGCCGGGGCCGTCTCCCAGTGATGAGGACCTACGGGGGGCTTCAGTGGTTTTACCCTGTGGGGTGGGGGCAGGGTGCCTCTGTCTCTGTAAGTCTCAGCCCCACTGAGCTAAGGTACACAGAGGGGGGCAGAGAGCTCTCCTGCCTCTGCTTCTCCTAACTGCCTTAGCCCAGAGATCCTTCCTATTCTGGGACACATTCTGGTCTCCCCTCTACAGACACAGAAACTGAGGTACTGAGACGCCAGCAGCCCTCCTGGCTCAAAAGAGTGCAAAGGCTCCCTGAAGTCTGAGGGGCTGGTGGCATTTTCCAGCTTCATCACTCGAAGCTGAGCACCTTCCTGTGCCCACCTCCTCGCCTCTAAGATGGAGATGGTGACACCCCCACGACGGGGCAGGCTTGGAGACGAGATGCCACAATGTTGGCCAGGGGCAATGGCTTAGGCCTGTAATCCCAACACTTTGGGAGCCAAGGCAGGAGGATCACTGGGGGCCAGGAGTTTGGGTAATACAGCAAGACCCCATCTCTACAAAAATAAATAAATAAATTAGCTGGGCATAGGGATGTGCGTCTGTAGTCCCAGATTCCTGGGAGGCTGAGTCGGAAGAATTGCTGGAAGCCAGGAGTTAGAAACTGTGGTGAGCTATGATCGTTCCACTGCACTCCACTGGGCAGCAGAGCGAGATTTTGTCTCAAAAAAAAAAGAGAGAGAGAGAAAGGGGGGGGGAAGAAGGAGGGAGAGAAAGAGGAAGAAAGGAAGGGAGGGAAGAAGGGAAGAAGGAAGGCAGGTGACAGTGTGTGTAAAACAGCTGGTAGGGAAGGGACTCCTGACATACCAACCCCTCCACATGAGCAACCCAATGCCGATGAGGAAACAACGACCCCAGAGGATGGTGGCCTGCCAAATGCCAGCCAGCACATTGGTGGCAAGGGCAGAAATGGCATTCCCTGCCCCCACCCCAGCCCCAGCCCAGGAGCCTCAGAAGTTTTTCTGGCAACTTCAACCATCTTTTCCATGGAAAGCTGTCAGCTGTGTGGCCATATTGTTTTTAGCTCTACCCTGGACACAGAAATACTTTCAACATTTTAAGAATATTTTACTTTCATTTTTTTTCTAAACTATAACTCAGATATGAAGACATGAGCTAATTTGGCCTCCGTTTCATCTGGGATTTGAGGCTGGAAAACTGTAGTTGCCGAGACCCCGTCCGATTCTTGGAGTTTTCTGTGTGCCTGGGCGTACACACACACACACACACACACACACACACACACACACCCCAGTATCACCAAATGAAGTCGGCTGGGGAGACAGGGGAGCCAAGGGGCTGAGCGAACCGGGCTTCCCCGGGGGGACCCTGTCTCGCAGCCTCGGGCCCACGCTCTGTCGGCCCTCTAGGCCTCCGGGAGCCCCCTGCACACACATGGCTTCGATTTCTCTTCCTCGGCCTGGCACAGAGATTTAAACACAAATATCCTGTGAGAGGAAATGACTCGCTGACTCACAGATCTGCCCCCTTTTCTCTGATTTCAGCCAGGAGTGGAGAAGGCCCAGGCGGGGACCGCCGGGTTTGGAGACAGGAGAGCGGGGTTCTGGCCGTTCACTCACTCGGGGCCTCAGTCTGCGCGGTTAGGGAAAGGAGGAGCTACCTGTCGCACCAAGTGGAGACCCCACCGAGAGCCCCTGGGTTCACCCAACCCCAGAAGAGATCCACTGAGCGCCTGCCGGGCGGCACAGACGCCCCATGTCCTCCTGACGCGGAGCTCGTTCTTGGGGCCAGGCGCCGGGGGCCACCTTCAGCCTCGGTTCGCTGTCAGCCGTTATCCCTAAGAGCCCGTCTGCTGTGAGCTGAACGGTGTGCCTTCAATGCACAGGCTTCAGCCCCGGCTCCGGGCACCTCAGTGTGCGGCTGCACTTGGGGAGAGGGCCTTCAAGCAGGGAACTGAGGCTCCACGAGGCTGTCAGTGTGGGGCCCTAACCTCCCAGGACCCAGGTCCCTTCTGGAAAAGGAGACACCGGAGAGCTCCCCCTTGCCACGTGCACACAGAGGCCGAGCCTTGAGAGGGCATAGCGAGGTAAATAGATACGCCTCTTCTCTCAGGTGGCCACGGTTCCTCAGATTATACCATGGGATCCTCAACTGTTTTTTCTCAGGCCCTTTACGAGTCCGACAGAAGTGTGAATACTGGAAGACTCAACCTTTGCTTGCGACTTCAGAGACTTCCCCACCCCCAAGCAAGAACATCACAAGAGGAGGCTCAAACCCATGCTGGTCTCCGCCAGCGTTAAGGTTTCCCCACCCTGGTCTTTTGCAAGATGTACTGCATTAATAAGGGACAAAAAAACTCAACCACATTTGCCCTCAAATATGCACTTCCTTCCAGGGCAATTTTAAAAAGACACACCTTTTTAAAAATGTTTTGCAGAAACAGGGTGTTTCTACGTTGCCTGGGCTGACCTCAAATTCCTGGCATCAAGCAATCCTCCCACCTCAGCACCCCCAAAGAGCTGGGATTACAGGTGTGAGTCACCTCCTCCGGCCAACGATCACAAGTCTTGAAAAATCATGGAACACTAGTGCATTGTTTCCCTCACTGTCCAGACAAACCCTTAACCTTTTTTTCATCAGGGAGAAAACCTACACTGATCTAGAAACTTTTTATACACCAAATCCTATGCAAAACTTAATTCAGACTTTTGCTTCTGGGGGAAGATAAATAACTGGCTACCGAGAACAACTGTAACAGCTGGCACATTTCTTAAAAGGGTTGTTTGAAGGCATCAAAAAGTGTCCCAGGCAGGCTGGGCTTGAGGGATCAAGACCCCAGAGAAACACATAGAAGTGAGTACCGCAGCCGTGGGTTGACCCCTGGGGTACATCTCACAGTGTGAAGCACAGAGGCCAACTTGAAAGCCGTGATCCAGGGCATAAGGCAGCACCTCACGGGGACAAGAAGGATCATCTTAGTTCATTCAGGCTGCTATGACAAACTGCCATGGACTGGCTGGCTTACACACAACAGACACATCTCTCACAGGTCTGGAGGCTGGAAGGCCGAGATCAGGGTGCCTCCTTCTGAGTTGCAGACTGCCAACTTCCAGCAGTGTTCTCACAAGGTGAAAAGAGAACTAGCTGACTCCCTGCCACCTCATCACAAGGGAAATAATCCTATTGGGATGAAGATTTCAACACAGGGCTCAGTGGCTCAGCCTGTAATCCCAGCACTTTGGGAGGCCGAGGCAAGTGGATTGCCTGAGCCCGCGGTTTCAAGACCCACTTCGGCAACTTGGTGAGACCTCGTCTCTACAATAAGTCAAAAACTAGCCGGGCATAGTGGCACACGCCTGTAGTTCCGGCTACTTGGAAGGCTGAGGTGGAAGGATCGCCAGAGCCCAGCTGGTCGAGGCTGCAGTGGCCGGGAGCGTGCCACTGCACTCTAGTCTGGGCGACAGAGTGAGACTCGAACTCAAAAAAAAAAAGATTTCAACACATCCATTTTTGAGAGACACAAACATTGGCCGACCACATTCTGCTGCAACCCCCCCTTCATGTTCTTCTCACACATAAAATAAAATGCATTCATTCCATCCTAAAAGCTCCCAAAGTTTTAACTCATGCTAGTATCAACCCTAAAGTCTAGAGTCCAACGTCTTATCTAAATGCCATCTAAATTAGATATAGATGAGACTCAAGGAACAATTTATCCTGAGGGAAAATTCTTCTCCAGTTGTGAACCTGTGAAACCAAATAAGCCACATGTTTTCAAAATAGACTAGTGGGACAGCAAATGCCAAACAAAAGGGAGAAACAGAAAAGAAAGGGCCAGACTTTGTGGCTCAGGCCCGTAATCCCAGCACTTTGGGAGGCTGAAGTGGAAGGAATCCTCGAGCCCAGGAGCTTGAGACCAGTCTACGCAACAAAGGAAGATCTTGTCTCTACAAAAAAACGAGAAAGGTGACCGGGCATGGTAGCACTCGCCTGTAGTCCCAGCTCCTCGGAGGCTGAGGCAGAAGGATCACCTGAGCCCAGGAAGGTGCGGTGCAGTGAACCGTGACTGTGCTGCTGCGCTCCAGCCTGGGTGACAGAGCGAGACCCTGACTCGGTAAAACAAAAGGCAAATATTGCTCACACGCATAGAAATTCTTGTGACTTTTTTTTAAAGAAAGAAGAAAGAAAAGAAGGAAGGGATAACAGGTCCCAGTCGAGTCCAAAACCCACCAAGGCAAATCTCGTGAGCACATAAGGCTGGAGGTAATCCTCTTCGGCTTGACGCCCTACCTTCCACACCCAGTCAGGAGGTGGTCTGGTCCCTGCCGCTCCGCAGGTCAGGAATCCCATCCCCAGGGCTCTACTGGATGGCCATCCCACCACAACTGTGGGTAGAGCCCATCTCTGTTGGAAGCCAGGCATGAGTCCCCTCCCTTCTGAAACGGAGGCTGCATCTCTAATGGTCTTTGCCTTTTGGGTCATTATCCCCCTGTCTTTAAGAATAGCACACATTCAGAGCTAAACAGTTCTGTGGTCCCATCCTATAAAACCCAAGAAGTGCGACAGTCTTACTTCATTCCTTCCTATCTCCTTCTCCTGTCATTCAAACTGGCAGTTTTCCTGCCATGGTGGCTAATTAAGCCCACACCCACACTAACTTCCTTAACAAATGGCCACACAGGGACATCTTTGATGCTCTTTTCTGGACATGCTTTCTCACTTTTCCGCAAATATAAACAGGCTGAGAATTTTCCAGATCCAAAGTTCCTTTTGGCTTCATCTTCCGTTTTCAAGTTATTTCCTTCTCACATTTTCCACAAGAAGAAGCAAGCCACTCGCTCAACACTTTTCTTCAAAATCTTGGCCAGACATGGTGGCTCAAGTCTGTAATCCCAGCACTTTGGGAGGCCGAAGAGAGTGGATTGCCTGAATCCTGGGGTTCGTGACCAGTCCGGCAACATGGCGAGACCTTGTCCCTACAATGAATCAAAAAATTAGCCGGGCGTGGTAGAGTGTGCCTGTAGTTCCGGCTGCTCGGAACATTGAGGCAGAAGGATCGCCTGGGCCCAGCAGGTCAAGGCTGCAGTGGCCAGGAGAGTGCCACTGCACTACAGCCTGGGTGACAGAGTGAGACTCCAACTCAAAAAAAGAAAAAAACAAACACAGAAATCTCCTCGGCTAAGTATTCCACTTCGTTGCTCACAAGTTTTACCTTCCACAAATACCAAAACACAAAGACAACTCAGCCAAGCTCTTTGCTACTTTGTAACAAGAACTGGCCATTTTTATTCTCTAATAACACATTCCTCACTTCTATCAGAGACCCCATCAAAACAACCTTTACCATTATATTACTACCAACATTCTGTGTACAATTACTTGTGCATTCTCTTGCAATTAAGTGTGTATTCTCTAAGAAGACAGAAGCTTTTTCTATAAAGAGGATCTGGCCATACTCTGTCTGTCAATAGGAAGAAAATTATCTCAAAGAATATGATGCTACCCATACGCACTACAAGTTTCCATATGTAATTTTCCTGCAAACAATAAAAAGTCACCAGGCAGGATAGGCAACACAATGACATACTGAAAATAAAAAGAAAGAGAGAGAGGAAAATCAGACTGCACAGAAACCAGATATTGGCATTTCCAGACATAAACTTTATTTTTTTATTTTTATTTTTGAGTTGGAGTCTCACTCTGTCACCCAGGCTGGAGTGCAGTGGCACACTCAGGGCCACCCCAGTGTTGACCTGCTGGGTGCCGGTGATCCTCCTGCCTCAGTCTTCCAAGAAGCCAGAACCACAGGTATGCTACCATGCCCAGATAATTTTTGATGTACTGTAGAGATGAGGTCTTGCCAAGTTGCCCAGGTGGGTCTCGAACCCACGGGCTCAGGCAAGTCACTCGCCTCGGCCTCCCAAAGTGCTGAGACGACAGGCTGAGCCACCGAGCCCAGCCCAGGCATAAACCTTAAACCTAACTCCCAAGGTGGCAGCATAAGGAAGTGGCACCTTCGGGAGGTCATTAGGCTACAAAGGTAAAGCCCAAATGTGGTGCAAAAGGGGAAGAAGGAGAAGCGGTGCTTGAAAGCTGCTGGCATCACACATAACAGTGTATGGTCAGTCTCAGCACAGCAAGTCCTGGCCAAACTACTGGACACCAAAGGCAAAGCAACTCGTCTTTAAAGGATACTTTGTCTTCAGCAAAGTGACAATAAGACCGACAACACACTCCTCAATAGAAATGATGGAAACCAGACACTGGAATGGTATCTTTTAAGTATCCAGCTAGAATTCTACACTCAGTGAAAATATTTCTTTTTGAAATGAAGGTGGTAGGAGGGAAGGGGATGAGCAGAGGAGAGCTGTTGATCAGTGGGTGTGAAATTTCCGTGGGATGACAAGAATGAGTTTTAGTGACCTGTTGCATGGAACGGGGACTGTAATAAAGAACATTGGAGTGCATGTTTTTCTTTTTTGAGTTGGAGTCTCACTCTGTCGCCCAGACTGGAGTGCAGTGGCCGCTCCCGGCCACCGCAGCCTCGACCTGCTGGGCACCGGCGATCCTTCCACCTCAGCCTTCCAAGTAACTGGAACTACAGGCACGTGCCACCACTCCCGGCTAATTTTTTATTTATTGTAGAGATGAGGTTTTGCCAAGTTGCCCGGATAGGTCTCAAACCCGCGGGCTCAGGCAATCTACTCGTCTTGGCTTCCCAAAGTGCTAGGATTACAGGCTGAGCCACTGAACCCGGGCAAAGTGCATATTTCAAAATTGCTAAAATAGTAGACTCTAAATGTTTTGCCACAAAACATTTAATAAGTATGCCACACATACTTCTTAGTATGTGAGGTGATGGATTTGTTAATTATCTGCATTTAATCATTTCACAATATAAACATGTATCACAATATTGCATTGTATCCCATAGGTATATAAAATTATTATTAATCAATTTAAAATTCAAAAAGGTAAAATAAAAACATTTTAGATAAACAAAAGCTTAGTAAGTTGGTTGCCAGAGACCTACCCTAAGAGAAATATTAAAGGGAACGATCCAAGACGAAGCCCAAAATGGAAGAAAGAAATGAGGAGTAATTGGAATGGCAAATCTATGGGTAAACGTAAGCAAGCACATTACTTACAATAAAAGTAACAAGGTGCTCAGGAAATTGAAACACTGGTAGAATTAAATACATGACAACATGGCGCAAAAGGCAGACGGGATAAACAGGCAGAAGAGGATAAACAGGTTTATGGTTTTGGAAGTCTCTCATCATGTCTAGGAAGCGGCAACATCCAAAATTAAAGCAGATGCTACAAATCAAAGATGCATGTTCTACGCACCAGTACAGGAATAATACCATAATGCATAACTAACAGGTTTAGCAAAGTGGGGAAAATAGAAGAATTTTCAAAAAATTGGCATTAATCTCAAAATGGTCAGATACCTAAAAATGTAAAGCCCAATTACATTGTGATTATAAGAAACAAGTACCCTAGCCGGGCTCGGTGGCTCAGCCTGTAATCCCGCGCCTTTGGGAGGCTGAGGTGAGTGGATTGCCTGAGCCCGCGGGTTCGAGACCTGCCTGGGCAGGTAAGACCTCATCTCTACAATAAAATCAAAAAATTAGCCGGGTGTGGTAGCGCGCGCCTGTAATTCCGGCTACTAGGAAGGCTGAGGTGGAAGGATCGCCAGAGCCCAGTAGGTCGAGGCTGCGGTGGCCGGGAGCGGCCACTGCACTCCAGTCTGGGTGACAGAGTGAGACTCCAACTCAAAAAAAAAAAAAAAAAAAGAAACAAGTACCTTAAATACAAGAAATCTGAAAAGTTAAAAGAACAGGAAAAGCTGACCTACATATTGTGACATGATATAACTGCAACAACTGTAGCTAAAGACAATACATTCTTTAAGGCAAAACTTGTTTCTAGAGTGATCTTATGATGTTAAAGAGTCATTTCGCGAGATAACCTAAACATTTCTAATTTGCACGCAGCTAAAAACATAGCCTCAAAAAAAGTGAGAGAAAAGGATAGTCAAATTCATGATCCTCGTGGAGATTTTACCACTGCTCTTTTAGTTATTAAAAGAAGAAGCAAACAGAGCTTTAGTAACGAGATAAAGGATTTGAAAAGCATGGTTCATGAACTTAAATCAACAAAAAGCAAAGCAATCAACCACTGCAGGGTGCATATTCTGTTCAACAGCACATGGAATGTTTATAGAAATGAGGCACATGCTGTGTTGTAAGCAGGTCTCCACAAATTTGAAGGATTACTAGCTGGGCTCAGTGGCTCAGCCTGTCATCCCAGCACTTTGGGAGGCGGAGGCAAGTGGATTGCCTGAGCCTGTGGGTTCGAGACCCACCCGGGGCAACTTGATGAGACCTTGTCTCTACAATAAGTCAAAAATTAGCCGGCGTGATAGTGCGCACCTGAAGTTCTGGCTACTTGGAAGGCTGAGGCGGAAGGATCGCCAGAGCCCAGCAGGTCGATGCTGCGGTGGCCGGGAGCGGCCACTGCACTCCAGCCTGGACGATGGAGTGAGACTCCAACTCAAAAAAAAAAAAAAAAAAAGAAAGGATCACCATCACATAAATATATTCCTTGACCACAGTAAAATTGAGCCAGAATTCAATCACAGTGTAACTAGAAAAATCCTAAATATGTATATTTATATATGGAGATCAGCATTAATCATATTAGTCAAAAGTGGAAACAAAGCACATGCCCTACAATAGGAAAAGAAACTAACAAGTTGTGGTATATCCATACAAGGGAATATACAGCACAGCAAGAACAAATGGTCAGTACACACAGCTACATGGAGGAGACTCACAGGTCTCCTGTTGGTGAAGGAAGCCAGATGCAAAAGAAAGCACTCCGCAGTTTCACTTACATAAAATCCAAAAGCAAGCAAAACTGATCTATGGCATCAGAAGAGGCCGTTCCAAGGAGATACTGTAATGTGGAAGGCCCAAATATGAGAGGACTTGTGTGGAATGTTTACCTATTCCAAAGGCGTCACATGGAGGTCCAGCAGGGAAAGACATTGGTTAATTAAAATGCATAGGAGGCACTGAGGGTGGCAGTTCAGGGAAGGATCCATGCCTCAGGGCAGTATAGCAAGCCGTTTTACAGTCAAAGCAGGCAAATTAATCATTCAGTCTCCTCCATGGTGTTCAGCTTTTTGGTTACCTGCATCCCAGGACCCATTCCTGGGAATATTCATCCCCTTCAGAGACCAGCCTCAGTCAGAGGCTGCTCCCTGAGGGAGGAGGCAGAAAGAAGCCAGGTATAGGGGGAAAGAGTCTGTGTCCGAACACTACCTTGCAGTATTCGTCACTGAAAAAATTATTAAAGCCATGGATTTAAGAGTTGTGCAAATAGTTGTATGCATGTTTTGCTTCTAGAAAATGTCAAAAAAAAAAGAAAAAGAAATTTAATTCGAGCAAAGCCTCAATTTCTCAACCAACTCATCTTTGACAAAGCCTCCAACAACAACCACTGGGGAGAGAAGCACCTATTCAGTAAATGGTGCTGGGAAAACTGACTGACCACATGCAGAAGATTGAGACAAGACCCTACCTATCACCATACACAAAAATTAACTCTAAACAGATCAAAGACATAAACGTAAAACCTCAAACTATAAGAATCAAAGAAAATGCAGGAGATACCCTTATGGAAATTGGAACTGGCCACCAATTCCTATTCAGAACCCCAAATGCCCATACCTTAAGAAATAAGATAGACAAGTGGGACCTCATCAAACTAACAAGCTTCCACAAGGCAAAAGAAACCATCAAGAGAACAGGGAGGGAGCCCACAGAATGGGGGGAAATTTTTGCCAACCGGTTATCTGACAAAGGTCTAACATCCAGGATCTACAAGGAGCTCAAATGCACAGAAAGGAAAAAACAAACGGCCCCATAAAAAAGTGGGCAAAAGACATGAATAGACACTTCTCAAAAGAAGATATACTGGCAGCCAACAGACACATGAAAAAGTGCTCAGCCTCACTTATCATCAGAGAAATGCAAATCAAAACCACACTGAGATACACCTAACCCCAATAAGAATGGCCATCATTAACAAAACAAACAACAACAGATGCTGGTGAGGATGCAGAGAAATAGGAAGGCTTCTACACTGCTGATGGGAATGCAGACTAGTGCAGCCTCTCTGGAAGACAGTGGCGATTTCTGAACGAGGGAGAATTTGACCTTCCATATGAACCAGCAGTCCCCCTATTGGAAATATACCTGGAGGAACTCAAATCATTCTACAGAAAAGACACCTGCACACGAATGTTTGTTGCAGCTCTATTCACAATAGCAAAAATATGGAACCAACCGTGCACCCATCAAAACTGGATGGGATAAAAAAAAATGTGGTACATATACACAATGGAATATTATGCAGCCATAAAGAAGGAGAAACATATGGACTTTGTGGCAACTTGGATGGATTTAGAATCTCTCATACTCAGTGACCCATCACAGAAACAAAGAACAGAGTACCATATATTCTCTCTCATAAGAGGGCCTCGAACAATTATCATAATACTCTAAGAAAGGGATTGGCAGTAGCAGGAAACTGCCAGGAGAGGGAGGGGCACACCTCATCAACAAGGGTACCTGCATAATGAACATTTGTATACCTAACCCTGAATTGTACTCCACATCTTTCAAATAAAGAAAATCTAAAAAGAAAATTAATTCAAAGTCAGGTCAAACAGCAGATCTGGAGTCAGACAGCCTGAGTTCAGATCCTGACTCATCCATTTACTACCTGTGTGTAGCCGCTCTATGCCTCCCCAGCTTCCTCATCTGTAAAATGGAGTAATACTAGGACCCAAGCCTAAGGTTGTTTTGGGGACTTATCAGTTGAGTCATGGAAAGCGTTTATATATAAAGATCTCAATAAATGTTACTCTTTTTGTTTTTTAAAGTATCTTTGTGACCAACCTAGAGGGTCATACAAAGTTGGGATTAAAAGCAAGGACTTTAAACTCTTGGGCATGTGTCCCAGAAAAGTGAACACTGATGTTCACACAAATGCCTGTACATGGATGTTCACAGCAGTGGGATTCATGATGGCTAGAAACTGGCAGCTCAGCTATTCTTCTGAATAGTTAAACAAACTGTGACACTTCCGCACCATGGAACACTCCTTAGTAGTGAAAAGGGAAAACTACTGACACATGAAACCATGCAGGTGCAGCCACGAAGCCGACGCTCAAGGGAAGAAAGCCAAACCTCAAAGCACATACTTCTGAACGCTTCCATTTACAGAACACTCTTGGCTGGGCACAGTGACTCACGCCTGGTATCCCAGCACTTTGGGTGGCTGAAGCAGGAGGATCGCATAGCCCAGGAGTTTGAGGCTGCAGTGAGTTAGGATCACGCTACTGTACTCCAGCCTGGGCAACAGAGCAAGACCCTATCCCTGAAAGAAAAGAAGGAGAAGAAAAAGAAGAACATTCTTGAAATGGAGAACAGATTTAGCAATGACCATGAATGAAACTGAGGGGAAAATGAGGCCCGGAAAGGGGCCGTTACAAGGACTGGGGATCCGCAGTTGGGGAGGAAAGTAAACGTGGCTATAAAAGGGCAACACATACTTACTGGGCAGGGGAGATGCCGCGATCACAAAGGCGGTTTTCCCAGGGCGAGGCTTATCCATCGCACTCCGGATGTGCCGACCCCTGTGATTTCCCCAAATGTGGGAAACTCAACTGCATGATTTGTGGCAGCGGGGACTGCGTTCGCACTTGCCCGAACCTAAAAAGACAGGGCAACACAGGGATCAGTGTGGTGACGGAGCCGTTCTGCATCTTGACTGTGGTGTTGCAAACACAGACCTACATGTATGTTAAAGTCACGTAGAACTAAACACCACACACATGAGTGCAAGTGAACCTGAAGAAATCCGAATGAAACGGGTGGGTTGTGTCAGAGCCGATATCCTGGCTGTGATAGTGTTACTTTGGCTCTGCAAGATGTTGCCCTCAAGGAAAACTGGATCAAGGGTGCACGAGAGTTCTCTGCGGCATTTCTTACAACTGTGTGATCCATCTTTTTTGTTTTTGAATCGGGGTCTCACTCTGTCGCCCAGGTTGGAGTGCAGTGGCATGCTCACGGCTACGCGGCCTTGACCTGCTGGGCTCCGGCAATCCTTCTGCCTCAGCTGGAACTACAGGTGTGCGCCACCATGGAGCCGGAACTACAAGGAGCCGGAACTACAGGTGTGCGCCACCACGTCCAGGTAATTTTTTGATTTATTGTAGAGACGAGGTCTCAGCAAGTTGCCCAGGCAGGTCTGAAAGCCCTGGACTCGGGCAATCCTCTCACCTTGGCCTCCCAAAGTGCTGAGATTACAGGTTTGAGCCACCACGCCCGGGAGCCCTGATCCATCTTTGATGTCAGTCAGCCAGGGTCAGGTGACGTTCCACCTCTGCCACTTGCCAACTAGGTGACCTCTGGCAGGTAAACATCCTAATCAAGGAGGCGAAGCTCTTTTTTTTTTTTTTTTTGAGTTGAAGTCTCACTCTGTCACCCAGACTGGAGTGCAGTGGCCGTTCCTGGCCACCACAGCCTCGACCTGCCAGGCTCCGGCGATCTTTCCGCCTCTGCCTTCCAAGGAGCTGGAACTACAGGTGCACGCTACCACGCCCGGCTAATTTTTTTGATTTATTGTAGAGATGAGGTCTCGCCAAGTTGCTCAGGCGGGTCTCGAACCCGCAGACTCAGGCTATCCATGCACCTCAGCCTCCCAAGGCACGGGATTGCAGGCTGAGCCACCGAGCCCGGCTCTTTGTAGTTCCCTCTCCCCAGAGTGAAGGTGAGAACGAAGTCACTGAGTGCCTGGATGACAAAAACCCTTCACAAATGTCACCTTAGGGAAAATCACATTGTCAACAAATGAGGAGAGATGAGGCCATCTGCCTCAGTTTATTCCAAAATGAGCCAGGATTCTGGTCCCTGAAGCTGGTTTCTGTTTGGTGAGAGGGGAGATGATCAAAAGTGGGAAATCTGGGGGTGGATACACTGGCTTTTGCTCCCTGACATCGTGTGTGTGTGTGTGTGTGTGTGTGTGTGTGTGTGTGTGTGTGTGTGTGTGTTGGGGGAGGGGAGAATTAGGGCGGGGCTGGAGGTGCATCAGGAGACAAAGGAGGAAGGGGTCAGAGGGCAGATGCCAAAAAAGTGCTAAGAAAACCTGAGGGCCAGCTGGGCTCGGTGGCTCAGCCTGTAATCCCACACCTTTGGGAGGCTGAGGTGAGTGGATTGCCTGAGCCCGCGGG
>NW_007245915.1:80989-84614 GCF_000164805.1 Carlito syrichta
AGGTGAGTGGATTGCCTGAGCCCGCGGGTTCGAGACCCTCCTGGGCAGCGAGACCTCATCTATTCAATAAATCAAAAAATCAGCCGGGCCTGGTAGCGCGCGCCTGTAATTCCGGCTACTCGGAAGGCTGAGGCGGAAGGATCGCCGGAGCCCAGAAGGTCGAGGCTGCGGTGGCCGGGAGCGGCCACTGCACTCCAGTCTGGGCGACAGAGACTCCAACTCAAAAAATAAAAAAAGGAAAAGAAAACCTAAGGGCCTAGGAAGACAATCGTTTAGGGGGCTATTGTGCTCCAGCCTGGATCTTCCACCGTCCTGAATGGCTTCCCCAGCCCCATCCTCCTCACCCACCAGGGAGCCCGTAGGGGTCAGCTGGGTTCAAGGACAGCTCCTCTGGGCAGCGACGAGGACGGTGATGGTTTTCAGCTCTGTGGCTTGGAAGGGCCGCTCTGGAATCATCTCACATTCTGTGCTCTCCTCGCCACCCCCAGCTGGACGACACCCTTTCTGTCACTCTCGGGCCACTGCCAGGGCTCAAGGTCCATCCGTCCCTTCCGAGCAAGAAGAGGCCTCAGAAGCCCTGGGGTCCTCGCAGCTCAGCCCATCCACAGCCGGGCTAGAGCAGCCGCCCCGCTCCCAAGCCTTGAGAATCAGGCTCTGCGTTGCAACAGGCTCCCAGAATGGTGTGCACCAGTCCAGACCTCTGGCCTCCTGCTGAGGAAGCAAAGGCTCCGAGAAGCGGGGAGACCCTCTCAGAGTCCCAAAGCATGTGCATACCACAGCTGGAACCGGCACCCACCCTCCTCCTGGGCCTCTGGACAGCTGCCTTTAGTCAGACGCCTTTGGGTAAAATGGGCTGAAGTGGAATGGGTCTGAGCTTTCTACGTAAGGAGGAAAGTCCTCTGTCTTCTATCCTGAAAGCTGTCCTTGTGGGAAAGCAGAGCCTGCCACAGGTGTGGTTTGGGCACAGGTAAGAAGAAAACCTGCCCTATTCATAGACAAACACAGTCTCTTCTCTAGAAGGCTGTGCAGAAACGTCGTGGCAGTCAGATCGTCTGCAACTTCTCAGGCCTTTCTGTGCCTGGCTTCCTCACCTGGAAAAGACGTTCCTCCCTGACCACTGTGCACGGGGCACCTGCCACACGCCAGGCCCAGTGCCTGGTGGTCATACGTGTCACAGTGGCCCAAGAGGAGGGAAGGCCGTGGCAGTGTCCACCAAGGATCCGAGGAAAGGGGGAGGTGGGAGGGAGACTGCATTTGGAAAAAAAAATGGAAGATCCCAAGCTACCACTTTTGGAAGCATCTATTTGGCCCCACTGGCCAAAGCAGACCACTAGACTTTTAACTTCCCATCAGGCTGTAGTGGATGAAACCAAGCGGTTACTTCCATGAACTCGTGTCAGTCAGAATGAGAGCACTGGAAGGAGCTTCATGCTGGAAATCTCCTGGTCCATCTTCATTTCCCAGAAGGGGAAGCTGAGGCCCAGAAAGGAGCAGGGACTTCCCTGGGGACACACAGCATGCGTCGTAGCACCCTGCAGTGAACTGGAGGTTTGTGCTCCCCCCAGACTTGTATGTTGAAGTCCTAACCTCCAAGGCGATTGTATTTGAAGGTGGGGACTCTGGGAGTCATTTGGGTTAGGTGGGGTTATGAGAATGGGATCCTTATGATGGGATTAGTGCCTCTGTAAGAAGAGACTAGAGACAGCTCTCTTCCCCTCTCTCTCCCTCTCCCTACCCCCCACCTCATTCTTCCCTGTGCCCCTACTATGTGAGAACACGGCAAGAAGTCAGCTGTTTACAAGCCTCATCAAATGTGGAACTGGCTAGCACCTCGGCCTTGGATTTTCAGCTTCAAGAACTGTCAGAAACATCTGTTGTCTAAGCCATCCAGATTACGGTATTTTGGCATAGCAGCCCAAGCTGAGTGAGACACACCAGCACGCCCCACCCGTTGTCTGATACACTTTCCATCACACATGCTTTCTCCTGTAACGCCCATGAAAAAGTCACAATTTGTGCAATGTCGGCAAGTGTCCTCCCTCTATCAGCCTTCATTTGGCAGGAGACTGAAACATGTTACAGTTACACTGGGCCCTGAGTAGGCACACAGTGTAGCAGGGTCTGAGCCAAGGAGATTCTGCTCGCTTAAGAGCCAGGACACTGTAATCCCATGCCTTTGGGAGGCTGAGGTGAGTGGATGGCCTGAGCCTGCGGGTTCGAGACCCGCCTGGGCAGCGAGACCTCATCTCTACAATAAATCAAAAAAAAAAGAAAAATCAGCCGGGCGTGGTAGCGCACGCCTGTAGTTCTGGCTGCTTGGAAGGCTGAGGCGGAAGGATCACCGGAGCCCAGCAGGTCGAGGCTGTCCGGCCACTGCACTCCAGTCTGGGCGACAGAGTGAGACTCCAACTCCTCAAAAAAAAAAGAGCCAGGACACTAGAGAGATGGGAATGGCCTGCTCCTGGTATGTAGGCAGGGCCTGAAGTGGGCAGGGCCATCCAGGGGTTGGGCACCTTAGGCAAAGTGCCTGGGACCCCCAAGCTGCTCGGAGGGCTTTCCAACAAAAATGCTAGAGACCTGGACAAGTAACGTTTGGCTCCACTAGGAGAAATGCACACCACAAAGTCAAAACTAATAAATGTTTAATTAAATGTCTACAGAAGGTAGCACCATGTCAACATCATTAAACTGCTAAATTAATTATTCCTAAAAAAATTTCATTACACGTGAAAATGATTTAGATTTTCTCACTTTGCAAGAATTTCCCAGTACACCCAATCATTCCTGCAAAATCACAGCCTTCGTAAAGTGGTGCCTTGTCGCCAAGCAAAAGCAAAATCAGAATTATAAAAAATTCTTTCAGAAACCATGTAATAAAAAGACTGTAGGTAATGTGTTTTTAAGAGTTTGCTATGCTGACAGCAGGGCGCTCCAAAACAAGTGACTAACCTAGGGGCCTGCAGGTACTAACTTGGTCCCTTCACTGGCTCAGGGCTGGGGTCAGACTAGCCTGCTGGGGCTCCTTGGACAAGTCACTGAGGATCTTCGAGCTCCATTTTCTTTCTTTCTTTCTTTCTTTTTTTTTTTGAGTTGGCGTCTCACTCTGTCACCCAGACTGGAGTGCAGTGGCCGCTCCCGGCCACCGCAGCCTCGACCTGCTGGGCTCCGGCGATCCTTCCGCCTCAGCCTTCAGCTGGAACGACAGGCGCGAGCTCCATTTTCTTTCCCTTTCTGGAACAGCCAGGGGGTCAGTAACCCCAGCGGCCTGAGCTTGTTGTGAGGACCCAAGCCAGGCAGCAGAGAGGTGCCAGAGTTGGGCAGGGCCACACTCGCCTTGACGCAAAATGTAGGACTCAATAACCAAGACGATTAAGACTTTAATGTGGTATGGTTTTCATTTTAAAATTCAATGTATCTTTTTAGTTTGTTTTACTGACTTATGCATTTTTTCAGCTCTGGGGTCTTGATCTGCCGCCCAAGTGCAACATAGGTCCAGCCTCTGGCAGAGCTGGGACTGCAGGCGTACGCCGCCCCACGCAGTTTTCTCCGTGTTTTCTGCGGGGAGAGACAGGTCTTGCGACATGGCCCAGGCTGCTCTCAGCCTCCGGGGCTCAGGGACCCTCCA
>NW_007245915.1:85450-86338 GCF_000164805.1 Carlito syrichta
GCAATCCCCGCGGCTGACGGGGGCGTCGCCTGCTGGGGGTGGGCTCGCGGCACAGCGTCCGTCCGGGTCCGGCTGGACCGGCTCTGCTTACGCGGGAACGTTGGCTGGGGGCGGGGCGGGGTGGTCGGGTGCGGCCTTGTCAGATGGTGACCCCGTGGAAGGAAAGCGCGGGGGTCCACACCAGCGCCTGGGAATCCTTTTCCATCTCGACCTCCTCCTGGCTGGGCGTCTCTCCCGCCAGCTCACGCTCCGCTCCCGCGCCCCCACTCTCCACCGAATGAGCCCCGGCCCTCGCCGAAGGCCTGCCCAGCTCGCCTCTGCCAGGAGAAGTCTCTCTGCCGCCGCCTCCTCCTTGGTCGCCCCCGGTCTCCGGAGCTACGCTGGGCTGGCTGGACTCGCAGCAGGACCGCAGCCCTGCCCCGAGCGCGGCAGGCGGGAGGGCAGGTGCTGGGCGCACAGTGTCTGGGCCAGGTTTTCCAGGTGCTGACAGCTCAGAGAACTGGTGGGTGGAGGACGCGTTAAGAAAGTGCTCTCAGGAGAAAGCAAGAGGGCGCGGGGGAGGGAGGACAGACGAGGAAAGAGGGCAGGCCAGGTCACCTGGTCAGGAGAAGTCCCAGCCTCAGCCAGATCCCCAGCGAGTTCCCAACAGTAAGTCGCACCTGCCTGGAGGCAGGAAACATGGGCTCCCTGTTTTCCTGCTTGTGGGTCTGTGGCTGCGATCCCGGGCAGGGGTGGAGAGACAGACTTAGGAACTGTCGCCTCTCGCTGCCAGTGCAGAAACGGCTCCGGCAGCCCAAGGTAGTCCCTTGAAGAAGGCTGCAGGTGTGAATCTTTGTGTGTGTGTGTGTGTGTGTGTGTGTGTGTGTTGGAGTCTCACTCTGTCCCCCA
>NW_007245915.1:86529-108918 GCF_000164805.1 Carlito syrichta
GCCCAGGCGGGTCTCGAATCCACAGGCTCAGGCAATTCACTCACCTCGGCCTCCCAAAGCGCGGGATGACAGGCTGAGCCACCGAGCCCGGCCCAGGTGTGAATCTTAAGAGTAGAGTGCATAGAAGCTCAGAGGATGGGCATACAGAGTCAGTAAGGGGGTCCCTGGGTGTCTGGGGGTCCCGGGCAGGGCACAAACAGGGTCCACTGCAGAGGCTCCGGTGGCCACAGCATATCATGGCCCAGAAAGCACTCTGATGCTCTTTTTATACACAGTAGGCATCTGCTTTTGCTGCTAAACAACCAGCAACTCAAGGGCAAGTACAGAGTAAAGGCCCTAGTAGGGAATCTAGTGTGGATGCCACACTCGACAACCCCATCTTCTACATTCCAGTAAGCATGCACTGTGTATCTCCCATGCATCAGATGCTATGCCAGCACTGTGAATGGGGCTTGCTTGATTACTTACTGATGTCCCCCACTAGCCTGCACACTCTTTGAGGACAAGGTCAGTATCTTATTCTCTGTTTTCATCCTTGGTACTTAGCACAGAGCTTTGCAATAGTAGGAGCTCAATAGATACTTGATGAATTAATGAATGAACGACATCTCAGGGAGTTGGAGTTCACAACCTAGTAGGAGAGGTAGGCAATATAGTAACTATTTTTACAAAGAGCCAAGTGTGGCTGGGCACAGTGGCTCAAGCCTGTGCTCCCAGCACTTTGGGAGACCGAAGTGAGGGGATTGCCTGAGCCCACAGGTTTGAGAACAGCCTGGGCAACTTGGCGAGACCTCATCTCTACAATAAATAAAAAATTAGCCGGGTGGGGTAGTGCGTGTCTATAGTTCCAGCTACTTGGAAGCCTGAGGCAGAAGGATCACCTGAACCCAGCAGGCTGCGGTGGCCGTGAGCATGCCACTGCACTCCAGCCTGGATGACGGAGTGAGACTCCAACTCAAAAAATAAAAATTAAAAAAAGTGAGAGCTAAGTGTGACAATAGTACCATGGAGAGAAAAATGATTAACTTGGGGTCAAGTTTAGGAGTCAAAGAAAGTTTCACAGAGTCAACACCATTTGAAATAGGGAGGTTTATCAAGCCTGAGGAAAGCACTTCGAGCAGAATAGACAACCTGTGCAAAAGCAAAGAGGCACGAAAGAAGCAAGCGGGTTCTGGGAAGGGGGCTCTGAGCTCCAACATCTCACAGGAACTTGGGGAAAGTGAGTGATGATATAATGATTTCAGGGAGTACTGAGGCAATGGGTGATTTTCATTTTCTGCTCAGATTTTGTTGTAGCTTTTGGAAAAGGCAGAGCCACAGACTGTGAAAATTCACACCCTTTCCAAAGGGAGGGGCCTAAGCTGCCCCTAGATAGGTGTGATATATGTTCCTCATTTTCAGTGGGCCAGGTGGGCAGGTGGAGTAAGGAGAGCATCTATCGAAGAATGACCTGGATCAGGGTATTAGAACCTGAGGAGGGTGGCCATGGAGAAGGCCTGCTGGGCACGAGTATTGGAGCCGTGGCTCGATGAAGAAGCCCCAAAAGGGGCAGGTCAGTGTGGGGAGTCAGGTTCATAGTGAGAAGCGTGACCCCACAAAGGTGTTGGAGCCCAGGCAGGGTAAGCAGGGCAGCCGTGCAGGGAGAAAGCTTAACGCTAGCTGTCAGGGGATCAACTGAGGAAGAACGACATCCTTATAAGGGAGGGAATGGCCATGAAGATGGAGGATTATTTACCCACAAGGGGACTGAGCAGGTAAACAAATATATTAAAGATGAAGGAGAAAGATTTCTCACTGTCAAAGAATCAAGTTATAAATATGGAAAGAGACTCAAATCTAGAAAGATCCCTATGGGCTGACTGCATTGGAGGTACTGATAGGAACTCATGGTGTTCAATAACTAAATAGATATGAAATATTATAGATGAAATACATGCTCATGTGTGTGTGTTTACACCTGGATACATGTATGCACACATATATTCATTCCTTATTTGTATCTACTGAGAGAAGCTGAGGGCAGAGACACTCCCAAAGCAGTGAGCATCTATCATGCCCAGATTTTGGCTTCTAAATACCATTTTCAACTAAAAGGAAGAAGGTAATTCTGGGGCGGAGGCAAGGAACGTCTTGTTTTCAAGAAAGTAAGTACCCAAAGAATGGTGGAAACATACCAGAAGAACACAGAAGCCACACTGGGACATTTCTGTAACAAATTGAATATAAATAATGAGAGTTATGAATTATAGCCCATAGAAAATAAGAAATTAGGCATCTGTAGTGTTATAAATAATAACTTGAAAGTTTGAGGAGAAACAGAGTATTTATATTAAAATAGACCTGGCATGCTGGCTCACGCCTGCAACCCCAGCACTTTGGTAGGCTAAGATGGGTGGATTGCTTGAGCCCAGGAGTTCGAGACCAGCCTAGGCAATATAGCAAGACCTCGTCTGTGCCAAAAAAAATTGTTTTTAATTAGCCAGGGGTGGTGGTACATGACTGTGGTTCCACCTACTAAGGTGGCCGAGGCAGAATGATCACCTGAGCCCAGAAGTTCAAGGCTGCAGTGAGCTGTGATTGTGCCACTGCACTCCAGTCTGGGCAACAGAGTGAGACCCTGACTCAAAAAAAAAAAAAAAAAGAGAGAGAAGGGAGAACAGAGAGACCAACAGGGACTGTGGGGGAACTAAAGGGGTGGGGAACAAAAAGGGTCTGGAGCTATGTGGAAATGGAAATAGAAGGGGGTCAAGAGAGAATTCCTGCAATTGGTTTGGCAAGGTGTTGCTGGGATGATGGACTTTTTGTGGTTTGGCAGCATTTTCTTGAACACAGACTTAGGCTGGAGGGGGAGAGGTGGGTGGCCTGAGGTCACGTTTAGAGACACAGCCTAGTACATGTGGAAGCCAGTCTGCAGTGTGGTCAATTTCGAGGGAGTCCTGTGTGCTGCACGGAGCCAAGGGTTCACAGAGCCAAAGGCTTCACACTCTAGAGCAAGTCACGGGTAGGAGGAGTTTGCCAATTATTTGTAAACGGGAATCCCAGAGGCAAAGGAAGAGCCGCCAGTTGTTTGACAGGATGGCTGCACACTCTGAAAAGGACATGAGTTCGAAGCCAGACAGATGGAGTTCCAATCTCAGCTCTGCCAGTATCCCTCAGATGACACTGAGTGGCTTAACTGTCCTGAGCCTCAGTTTTTGAAACGCAATCATAATTCCCGCCTGGCACGTTGTTGTGAAGCTTAAATCAACAGGAGTAGGTCACGTGCCAAGCACAGTGTGTGGCCCTAGTCAATGCTGGTGAGAAGATAAATCTATCACTGGTCAGCTTATAACAGGGGATCGCCTAGGGACTAGCGCTCCCCTGAGGTGAAAGCCCTGGAAGAAGGACCACACCTCTCCGCCGGAAGCCTTGGGGGCAGTGCTCGGTGGCAGAGGCTGGGTTCCAAAGCATCTCCTCCTGATGCCAGTGCCAGCCCCGTTAGAGCTTTGCCCCAGTCCCTGTGGACCGAGCCAGGCCCCGCAGGGAGTGCTGCTTCTCCCACCGTGCCCAGGCCCAACTCCTCTGCTTCCAAGCCTCCGCGGAAGAGCTTTCTCTTTGGCCAAGCTGGCCACTTCCACTGGAATATGAGCTCGTCCACAGGCTGTTGGCGCAATATTAAGAACACAAAACCATCTTGAAATGCAACTTTCCAGTTTTGATTTTGCTTGTTTATGAATGTATACTGTAAGCAAGATGCCATCGCCTCCAATCCAGCCCCTTCTCTGGCATCTAATTGCCTTTAGAGCGTTAACATCAACATCAAGAAGATACTTTTCCCCAGCCAGAGAGTAATTGGGAACTTTTTTTCTTTTTAGTTGGAGTCTCACTCTGCCGCCCAGGCTGGAGTGCCGTGGCACGCTCATGGCCATCCCAGCATCAACCTGCTGGGCTCCGGCGATCCTTCTGCCTCAGCCTTCCAAGGAGCCAGAACTATGGGCACGCGCTACTACACACAGCTAATTTTTTGATTTGTTGTAGAGATGAGGTCTCATCAAGGTGCCCAGGCTGGTCTTGAGCCCCTGGGCTCAGGCAGTCTCCTCACCTCGTCTTCCCAAAGTGCTGAAATGACAGGCTTGAGCCACCGAGTCTGGCCAATTGGAAGCATTTGATACCCTTTTATAGTTACTAAGGGTGAATAGAAAGGGGAGGTTATAAGACAAGTACCTGTAGCACTCTGCCTTGCATGTCCTCCGAGTCACAATTCGTTCGTTGGCTATGGTAATAACACTTACCACCTCGCACCTAGATCCAACAGAAGACTCTAACACATCACAGCCACAGTCATCCTTCTGCAACTACTGGGAAAGACAGATGACCAACAGACGAGGACAGTGAAGAATCCCAAACTGTAACAGAAGGACCAGGCATGCCAAAGGAAGCCTCCTGCCCCAGGTGTGGATTGGGAAGGTGCGGCATATTAGATCCTTGTCCATCAAATATTCGCTTTTTCCTTCCCTCTTGTAGGAAGAATAATTTTGCTCGGTGGACTTGGCCACGGGACTTAACTATAGCCAATGAAACGTAAGTGGTCACAATGCAAGCAGAGGCTTTCACTTGGCTCATGCATTTTGGCTTTTTGTTCTCCCCCAATTGTTTTGCAATAGGAAGGACTGTGAAAACCTACTCCTAAAGCATGCGGAAGCTGAGGCTGAAGAGATGTTTCTTAGAAAGAAGCACTTCATAGAGACAAACAGAAGCCGTGTCTATGTCTCAGGTGGCAAGAAGAAACAGTAGATTCCAGTGCCATCACACCCCAGACCCAGGGCTCATATACCATAGGAAAGGGGTGATTCAGAAAGACAATGACATCAAAGTGCTTTGATCTAAGGGCAGGATTTACTTTAAGTACTTGCTCTTACACAAGGAACAACAAATAAACGAGAAACTTAGAGGCCTTCTCAGAACTGGGGTTCATCAGAAGCCAACATGCTGATCAGCATCCAAGATGGTGTTGCTTTAGCCTCCATACTAATCCACCCTGAGGAGAGTATCCCCTGGGTGGTTGGTGCACCTTAGGTCAGGGTCCTGGAATGGGAGACATACAAGCAGATCTGAACCCACATCCTGGACCAGACCCACTTCAGCTGACCTGCAGGCCTGTGAGCCAGAAAGAAATGTTGATTGGCATTCGGGCATTGTTTGTTACACAGCATAATCAACAATAATTACTCATATAGAAAACTTCCTGCAGAATGAGGAACATTTCCTAGACGGACAGGGAAAGGCTGAGAGAAAGCTTAGTTTAGTGCAGGCAAGTGTGAGTACAAGGGACGATATTCATAACTGGCATGAGATCACTTGATGATTGCTACAGATGAGAAGTAGAGGGATGGGAAGGCAAATCTGAGCTGGTGATGATCGCTATGGTGACTACTATAGTATGGAGACCACTGACTCCTTCCTGGCAATGGCTCACTACTGGTGTGCCAGTCTTGACTATCCTGTTCCTAACTTTCCCAGCCTCTTTGCAGCAAGGGAGTAGCTAGTGAACCAGGTCTGGCCCTTGAGACCAAACAGAAATGTTCTCATGGATTTCTGGGAAAGCCTACCTTTCCCCAGTTGAAATATGTCAGATGTGGTTAGAGGGGTCTTTCTCCTTTCTCCTGGCTTGTACAAGGATGCAACCAACAGCAAGGATGCACCTAACAAGAATGTAATCGCTAGAGTTACGGCCCTCTTACATTCATGAAGGAATGGCCCAACAATTTCAGAGACGTTGGTCCTGTTACTTTTGAGCCCATGCCTTCAGTTGCCTACCTCTAGACTTCTTACCGTAGGAGGAAAATAACTCCACTCTGTTTACGCTGCCATAAGGAGGGCTTTGTGCTGGGTATTGCATTCTGTGCTCACCAGCCCTCCTAAGTAATACAATAGCTAACATTTATGAACACTACAAGCCTGGCACTGTGTTAAGCATTTTATAGCTATTATGCCATTTAACCTTTCTAATAATCCTCTGAACAAGTACTACTATTGCCACATTAGCATTTTTTCCAGAGGCTGGATCTGCTCAAGGCTCTGCTGCTCCAAGACTACCCAACTCCTGAGCTGCAAACCTAGGTCCAGCCACACCTACCCCAGTGCAGCAAGCTCAAGTTCTACTCCAACTCGGCATGGTCTGGGCAAGAAATTGCCTTGAGAAACGGAGATCTGCGCCCAAGTCCTCCATCCCCTCCCAATAACAAGGAAGAAAGTTGCAGGTTGGGCTGCAGACAGACTTGAAGATCTCGGGGTTCAGGGGTCTCTACAACATTTCTGAGCTCAGTGCAGTCAAGTGGGTTACTGGAATGAGCAGAAAGCATGCTGAGGGTTCTCTGGACATTTCTAGCTCCTGAGGGTAACCACCCTCCCTCCCCAGAAGCTCCAACAGAGGAGAGGGTTGGGTAGTGCATTCAGAGTTAGCCCAACGATACCCTCTAAGACAAGCCTCCACTTGCTGCTTGAGATTTCCCATCAGCTTAAGCAAACACCCTGGGATCATTTAGAAGAGGGTGGAGACCATCAGTCATTCACTCCTTAGTGTGGATCAGTGTGCTTCAATTATCTTTGCAATACCTGGGCAAAAAGGGCTCAAAAAACAAAAGGTTTTTTAGGGAATGTTGCAGAACAAATATATTTGTGTATGAATGAGCTTCACTCAGGAAAGAACGTTCAGAAACCTATGGGGTTCCTCAGAGCTGTCCCCAGGGGTGTGTGTGCAAACACATGTGCACGCGCACACACACATGCTTTAAGAGGAGATATGGAGCTTTCTAGGTCTTCTTGTGCAACAGAAGCAGATTCAGAAAGTTTGAGAAGTTAGGACAAGGGGACTAGTGTAACGAGACTAAGTTTAACAAGGGCAGGTGTTGGACTCTGAACATTTGTTCGGAACTGCCCCACACAGGGAGACGATGAGGGAGGTGAGGCTTAACAGCCTCGTGTGTGGAAAAGACGGGGTCCTGTGAGTGGACAGCCAGCTCCTGAAAGCCAGGAATAGGTCCTGGCTGCCAAGAACATTAACGAGCTCCTGAGCTGCTTTACTATAAGCACAGTTTTTAGAACGAGAGACCTGATGGGCACATAAGTCAGACCACACCTGAAGGCTGGGACTCCATTCTGGAAAGAAACACTGGCAAACCAGTGACCAAGCCAAAAGCCATGTGACAGGAGACGGGACAAGGTAGAAATGCAGGGTACAAGAGGTGGTCTCCAAGGAACAAGAAGGCTGGGGCAGCAGGAGGCAGGGGCTGTGTCCGAGTAGCCCTCGAAGCTTTGTTAAAGGTTTGCTGAGCAAACAAACTGAGGCGTCCCTAAATATAAAGAGCTTTCCCGTGAAGGAGTGAATTTCCAGTTCGTGGGGTGGTATTTAGGTACAAAATAAACCTCTCTTTGCTGGCGTTGTTCCGGGAGAAATCCAAGTGTCCAGCGAAGACTTTTGGGAATGCACTCTAGGTTATGCTGAGTCCCGAGAAGCTTGTACCATAAGGCTGGATAATAAAGCCCTCAGCATGTCTACCTCTGACATCTGCTTCTGTTTTATCAGTGATTTCCAAAGAGAAGGGAGGAAGGAAGGTCCGTGGAAAGACAGAAGGAGGTAGGACGAGAGGAGAGACGGAAGGAAGACTGACCAGCACGAGGGCCCTAGGCTCCCTAAAGCGGATTCCTCCTCCCCGCCCCCGCCGGGCGCGCCCCACGGCCTTTTGCACATCCCTTCAGCAGAGCATTCATCGTGGCACATGGTCGCTGTCTCTGTATCCAGCAGCCTCTCTTCTCCAAGGCTTGGGTCTATTTATTTTGTACCGTTGTGTCCCTACTGCTGGGTAAATAATACCTGTTAATAAACATTTGTCGAATAAATGGATGAATGAATGAGTACTACACTCTTTAGACTCAGAGACGTGTTCTCTAGGCTGGCATGTATTTTATACAGTACTGTAGTAGGGTTTGTATATGTTTTTCCATTGGAGGGAAAAAGAAGCCAGACATTGGGGGGGGGAAGTATAGACTACCCTTGTGGGTTTCAAAAAATGTCTGGGATCTTATGCCTGAAGCTGAAACATTAGGTCGTATTTACTTTTTCTCTTTCTATAAACAGCTTATAGGTTTCCTAAAAAAACAGAAAACGAAACCTCTTGTTATTTTGTGTGTGCCTCTTTCCATGTGACTTTTTTTGGTAATGAAATCATATGAGCATCTGTCTCTGAAATTTTGAGTCTTGATACTGTTTTATTTGCTTTGTTCTCCAAAGCTTAGACAAGTTGTTTATTGATTTTGTACCTTGTGTAAGAGTTTTAATTAGCAAAAGACCTGTAAGTACTTGAAGAAGTTTCAATAAGGGAAAGGCTAGCCTATTCTGTCATAGTTCTTGCAGATACAGCGATGCCTGACACATAGTAGGTGCTCAATAATACTCAGAAAATGTATAAAATATGTACCATCTACCTCAATGACAGATATCATATAAGGAGCACATAACTAACATTACTAGTGAATCACCAATACCCCAGTTAAGTGCAATTCTGCCCTTCAAGACAAAGAAATAAGATGAAGGAATTCGTTCATGGTGGTCACCGAATGGGTCAGGCTCAAAGTCAGTGTTACCCGGCTCCAAAGCCAGGCTTCTTCTGAGTCACCAGCTGCCAAGGGGCAGCGACCTGGGGCTCAAGAGCAGCTCTTTCCCGAGTGAGCATCTCTTGCGACCTTCCCAACCCCTTCCTCCCCTAATTGTTCTTGGGTCCAGATCTCTGGCCGCCTTCATATGCTTTTAAGAACAAAATAGGATATGCGTGTAAACATGGGTGGCTGAACGGTTAGGCAAGTAACAGACAGCGGGCAGTAACGTGGATGGACGGCTAGCCAGGTACACACACCCATGGGCTCCTTCCTTCCTCTGCCTGAACCTGCAGCATCAGCCCCATCCTCTCAGTCTGGCAACACGTCCTGAAAACACAGATCGGCTTCTAACCCTCCCTGCCAATTCCACCCCCGCTGCCTGCCCCGCCCAGGATGATAAACGCCCTGGAGTCTTGAAAGTGGAGCATACTTTTGTGCTGCGGGTTTTGCCCAGACCTCATTAATTCAGGAAGATGATACTTCAGTCAGTGGAAAGATGTCCAATGCGTGCAAAAACTCCCTAATTGCGGGTTTCCTTTGGCTGTCTGCTCCCTTAATAAATTTGGAAACTATTTTATGTAAATTATGTTCTTTGAGTGGGGCTGTTGCATTTTCCTGCCCCACAAGCTGGCGCAGGGACAGGGCCGGGGAGGAGGGAAAAAAACAGCTGCCTGGTACAGATGCCCCTTCCCAGGGAGGCAGCCCTTGCAAGTGCATCTGCTTTTCTCCTCCAGACCAAATTCCTTTCTGGAATGTTGGATGTGGCTGTGAGCCTTGCGGATGGACAGACGAGAGAAGGGGGCGAGCCCGAAATCTTGGCACCAGGAGTAACTCTGAGGGCAGGAAGTATACACCACGCCTGGAGATGCCAGGGCTGGGCTTGGGTGGCTTTACGAGGGAAGGTGTGTGGGTGAGAGTGAATGGAATGGAGATGCTGGTTCAGCCAGAAAGGCATGGCTGGAAGAGCAGTCCCGAGGGGTCGGTAGCCCACGGGGAGAGATGGGCTCCGGCTCAGCTCTGGCCTCAGAGCCAGAGTCCCTGTTACCACTCTGCATTTCCACCTGGCTGGCCCACAGATTCCTCAAGCCTGACTGCTCTTCCTGAGAGGCCTTGAGACTTTGGAGCTGTGCTGCCCAGGTTCCACCCTTGCTCTGCATTTATGGGCTGTGTGGCCTTAGGCAGGAATCTTCACCATCCCGTGCCCTGATTGTTTTGTTCCGATAAGACGGAACGACAAGAGCATCTACCACGCGGGACTGTGTGGCGTGTTCTTCCTCAAGCCTCTGTAACGGAGCTTCAGGCCCAGTGAGTGCTGCCTGGAGACTGGGCATCATGACTGTCATCTTCATCATCGATCTCTCTCAAGGACACCCAGTCATCCAAGTCAGAATTTTCAGATTCTCTTCCTGTATTTCCCACCACGCTCCCCTTCTCAGGTTCCTGGAACCTCTATTCCCCATGGCTAAGATAAAAGGCAAACTCAGAGGGAAGGAGGAGACAGACATGGCAAAAGGGAGGAGTCCGCAGAACTCAAACCTGAAACACAAATGGAAGTTATGACCATTGGTGACCAACCCAGCTCTGATGAAGGCAGAGCTGACTCCCTTCAGCCCTGGCATGAGCAGAAGTAGAGATGAATGACCTCTGTGGGGTCCCAGGGGACCCCCCAAGGGGTTAGGTAGACCAAGAAGTGCAGGAGGGAAGAAGGGACAAAGAGAAAAGAGGTCTGAGGGGAGGAGACCTCTGTGTGGACCAGGAAGGTGGCCACGGCAGTGCCTGGGGACAGAGGCCTAAGATTCCACGCTGGCCAGGGAGCTGGGAAGATGGCTGTTTTTAGGGTGCCTGCACCTGCCTCTGCCTCTCCTCCCTTTGTCACTCCTTTGTGGGTAGGAATCTGCAGGAAAGGGTCATTTGCATGTTCTTCCGGGCTCTGTGAGGGGCTTCACTGGAAAAGAGCAAGTGGGTTTATGGAAACCATCACCCAGTCCTTCTGCAGCAGGGGATGGAGTGCCAGACTCATTTGGAATCACTGACAGTCCCATGGGTCCAACCTGAGACAGCCAACATGTAAAAGTCCTTTGACTACAATTAGGGACTTCATCAACTACATTATAGGAAATGAGACATTTGGGATGAAACGATTTGGAGTATATAGGGGGATATTTGATACCTGCCAATGTGTAGCCTCTTTGTTAAAGTTTCTTACAAGTGATAGCCATTCAACTTGAAATTAACTTAAAAATAAAAACCTTACCCATCATAGGCTACTTTGGGATGGGGGAAACCCAGAACTCTTCCACGTGAGGCTCACAGTGAGACCTTTGTGTTCTCAAGTTTGAACTCTGAGCTGCTGAAATCTGCCTGCCTTTTTGATGTACAATTATGAAAGCTAGTAGTTGGCCTGAAGTTCTCTGAAATTAACAGCTAAAAATATGGCTTTCCCAGGAGGGCAGGGCAGAACCCCAGCAGTATGGTCAATGCCTGCTTATTGACAACTTATGGCTACAAAGCAAAGGAGGGCAAAGACAGTCATCACGGAGACCTAAAAATATGTCAACAAAGATAAACGTGTTGTGAGGAAATTCCAACTTGATTAAATGCACTTTTGGTGAAAGAAGCCCTACAGAGAATTTCTTAATAAATTTCAAAGAAGGGAGGTGTTTGGTCGCTGAAGCAGCCTTCATAAGCAATCGTGGTATTTGTGGAATGTCAAACAGCAGAGTGATCATCCAGTGAATATCAGGACCATTTCTCACGACAGACTGAGGTCTGAGGCAGTGGTCTGGGGTTGGCTGAGACTCACATCCTCACGGTGAAAGGCTCTGTTAAGATCATGGACTCTCCCGCTTAGAAAGAGTTTGAGAATGTGGCCATTTGTGCACGTAGCCGATGCTTCTGCCCTTAAAGACCCGCAGCCAGAGAGACTCTGTCCTTATTTTAGTCACCTTGGTAATTCACTCCAAAGTCCAACAACACCCACATCCCGGAAATTCTTCTTAATGTTTAGCCCAAATCCCTCATGCTTCAATGTAAGTTCATTTCCTCTCATTCTGTGCAAAGCAGAAATAGAGAACAGCTGCTCCCCTCACGGGTTCACGCGCCGGAAGGCTGCCTTTCCATCCAACCCCTAAATCTTCTCTTCTCCAGAACAAACAGTCCAAATCCCAGAAACATTCTCCAAGACTTAAGCAAATCACGTGGCCAGTGACTGCCCAAGTGCTTCCTTTAATTCCAAACATCGATCCGTGGTGCTGTCTCAGCCTCATTCTGGAGCAATGCACATCCATTGGGTGATAAGGAGGTCTGAAAGGAAACCAAGCCTCCTTCCAACGTTTGAGGAAGACCCCTCACCACCTCCAGCTGCCCTGGCATCACCAGGCTGAAGTGTCACCTGTCTGTTATCACCTTCAACATCCTTATTGTCACCATGACTGGATTTTTTTACTACTAACCGTATACCAGATGCTGTGCTATGCTTTATGTAGATCATCCCATTTAACACAAAAGCCCCGATGGATATGTTTTTATCTTTAATTCATAGATTAAGAAATAACTTCTAGGCTGGGCACGGTGGTTCAAGCCTGTCATCTCAGCACTTTGGGAGGCCAAGGCGAGAGGATTGCCTGAGCCCAGGGGTTAGAGACCAGCCTGGGCAACTTGGTGAGACCTCATCTCTACAATAAATCAAAAAAATTAGCTAGGTGTGGTAGTAGTGTGTGCCTGTAGATCCGGTTACTTGGAAGGCTGAGGCAGAAGGATCGCCAGAGCCCAGCAGGTTGATGCTGGGGTGGCTATAGCGTGCCACTGCACTCCAGCCTGGGCAGCGGAGTGAGACTCCAACTCAAAAAAAAGAGAAATAATTTCGAAATATCTCATTACTCATAAGTGACTGGAATTTGAACACTGGGTTGTCTGACACAGAACCCAGGCCCTTGCCACAATGCCAGGTTAAGACCTGGTTCCTGCACTATAGAGATTAGAGAAGGGATCATTAAGTGGCCAGACATGGACTACAAGAATAGCATCTCTCCAACTCTGCATGGTGTGTGGACCTTTTCCTATTCCTACAGAGTAGGTTTTCTTATTCCATTCTATAGCGGTGCCATTAAAAAGCAACAGACTCTATTATCACGCTTATGTTTAATTATAATGACCTCGGAATACACTTGTCAGCCCATTACTCCTGACCTGCTCCAAGGTACGGACTTCGGCTTTGTGGCTCTATTTTCAGAACCTAGCATAGTGTCACCCAATGAGTAAACACTGGAAACATGGTTAGAATATGACTCACGGGTAGAATGAGTGGATGGAAAAAACATATACAAATTCACACTTACTAATTATTCCAACGCTCAAATTCAAAACTACTTATGAATACATACAATCCCTTTGTATAAATGTCACACTTCCCACCCCTACTCCCATCACAAAACTGGTTTGGGGGCATTAAACATTTGGGAGAGAAAGGATCTAATCTCAATTTCCTCAGTAACACAACATGTGATCTTGGATAAGTCATTTGTTTTCTCATTTGAAAAATAAGGGACGTTGGCTTGGATGATATTTAAGGCCCTTTCCAGTCCCACATTTCCATAATTCTATGGCTATCTACCTACCTTAATCAGACTTATCTTAATAATCACAAAAAACACTACTTCATGCTGGAGAAACAGTCATAATAAACTAAGCAAAACCAAATGCCCTTCAATATCCTGTTGTGAACTATAAAATGTCCCTTAAAATCACATTTTCCCCTTGAAACAGGATGCAGGAAAAATATTTTCCTATTAAATCCTTTTAAAGTGCAAGGGAAAGCATTTATTCTGTGATTTGCTGTCCAACTCAATAAAAAGTAGAGGATTCAGTTATCTTAATTATGGAAGATACTGTCAAAAAAGCAAAGATGGTAGAAATTCAAGCTGGAAACCAAGATGCCATGCCAACAAAACAATGTACAAGTTTTCTGGAGGGAGTTTCCAAGCGTGTATCAAGTAGTTTATTTCTGCCATTATGCCCGGGGAAGCCAGTAAATGAGTTTTTATGAGGTGATTTATGAAACTCCTGGGTGGAAGAAGTCAGTGCTAAGAAGTTGCACCAAACCTTCAAACCTGGGGGGAAGTAAGGGGAGAGAGAGGACTTGAACTTTGGTGAGTGTTGATGACATTGTTAGAAACTGAATCCCTAGGGTGGGGTAAGCCAAGTGGGAGAAGTACCTTAAAAGAGGTGGAAAGAGTTGGAAGATTTCAGAGGAACACTGCCTTGGTCTTTGGATACTGGAACTCTCCTACTAGATTAAGTCCTTGAAGGGCCAGGGTTCGGCTTTCCTTGTTTCTGTAGACCCTCGGAGAGTTACCAGGAGTGGGCCCACAAACATTGTTTGTGACACTGAAAACAGGTGGACGCCTCTGTCAGCCAGGGAGACACACTGCTCAGCTTATAACCACCCCATCTTTCTGTTGGAGCCATGTCTCTGTGGTGGGCAGAAGAGTGTCCCCCAAGAATGTCTAAACCTTAGTCCCTGAAGGTGTGAATGTGCATGTTTCGTGGCAAGGGGGAACTGAGGTCGCAGAAGGAATTAAGACTGTTGACCAGTTAGCCTTCAGAGAGGGAATGTATCCTGGACCATCTGGGTGGGCCCAGTGTAATGACAAGGGTCCTTAAATGTGGAAGAGGGAGGCAGAAGAGTCAGGGTCAGAGTGACACAACGTGAGGAGGACTCAAGCCACCATTCTTGGCTTTGAAGGAGAAGAATGGGGCCATGAATCAAGGAATGCAGGTGGCCTCTGGAAGCTGGAGAAGACAAAGAAATTGATTCTCTCCCACAGCCTCCAGAGAGGAAGGCTGACACCTTGATTTTAGCTCAGTGAAACCCATATTAGACTTTGACCTCTATAACTCTAGGAGAGTTAATCTGCATTGCTTTAAGCCACTAGGTTTGTGGAAATTTGTTATAGCAGCAACAGAAAACTCATATACCACCCCCAAACCCCAACCATAGAGTGTATTTTGACTCGAACCATGAGACTCTGGACACCGAAGTGTAGACGACCGGACCCAAGGAAGGTCTGCTCAAGCTGGGCCCGTTGTGTTTTGCATCCTCAGAATTTGGACTGGGATTGATGCAGTTAGACCTTTCTGTGACTAGAAGCATCATATACAAAGTGAGAAGTTGAGAGGGCTCCTGTGCAGCCTTGGGAACAGAGAAGCAAAGAAAACTGATGTAAGGATAATCGTGTTGCAGGAGAGAGAGGCCGACAGACAGAGAGGCCTGGTAGTATCTGGGTTTCTAGCTCCCCTCTGGGGTCAACACCGGTCTGCCGAACATACTCCCCACCCAGGTCACTGCCTCCCACTGGACCAGGTTAAAGGCAAAGGCAAAATAACAAATGACCTCAGCGCAGAACTGTTGATGCATTGGTTTCAACCAACTGAGAAACAGACTGGTCTATGCTGTCCAACAACCAGATGACGAAGACTACATCTATGTGGAAGTCTGAAGGGGGCTTAGGGAGGAAACCCTGCTCACAGAAGTCAGGAGTGGTGAGTAGATGAATGCCTGAATTTTTCAGGCAGGCTGAGAGAGGTGAAGTCATTTGCCACCTCACACAGCTAGTAAATGGTGAAGCTGAAACTCAAACCTGTCTTTCCATTTCTAAAACTCATGTCATTGGAGTTGTTTGGTCTGTATTTCTTATTAGCCATTCTCTGCTAACTGCTTCCTAGACTTCTGTTTTAACTAGAAAGAACTCAGAGATCTGACAAATGTCTCTTAGGTACAACAAAAATTCCATAGATATTAAAATATTCAAGGCCACCATTGTCCGGAAAGGAGAAAAGTAGATGTCTGATACAGCTGAGGCAGTGTCCAGAGGCCTACAGGCCAGGTGCAGGATGAAGATTAACAGAGCTTTCTCTCTTCTGAAGACTTTTGTTCACCAATGTCTTTCTCCGAGTAGTTCTTATAGCGTGTCGCCAGAAGTGCTGGATGCCAGCAGCCCCCAGATCTTTGCCGCTGCCTGCTGGCTAGGCTGGCAATTCCAGCCCCAATAGCACCTCTCAGCTTCAAACGGAATGCGTGGAGACTGACCATCCTGGAGAGTCGGTAATGGGACGCTGATGGAGTACTCTCAGTTCAGGGTCTTAATTCCCAGCACTCATGGCCTTCGAAGCTAGACTTGGGCTATGTCATACTGCGCGCATGTCACCCTGCACCCCCTGCTCTAACTGGGCTTCTGATGTAGCCTGGATGGTTGTCCCTCAAGAATCATGTTGAAATGTGCTCCCGAATGTTGGAGGCGGGCCCCCTGGGAAGCGTCTGGGTCACGGGGGTGGAGCCCTCACGAAGGGCTTGGCACCCTTCTCCCAGAATGAGTTCTCTTCTTTTTCGCTCAAGCGAGAGCTGCTGTTTAAAAGAGCCTGGCACCTCCCTTCTCTCCCTTACTTCCACTCTCGCCATGTGCCATGTGCCATGTGGCATGCAGGCTCCTCCTTCCCTTCTGCCTTGACTGTAAGCTTCCTGAGGTTCACCAGAAGCAGATGCCAGCACGTGCTTCTTGGGCAGTCGCCAGAACCATGAGCCAAATAAACCTCTTTTCTTTATGAATTATCCAGCCTCAGGTATCCCTTTATAGCAATACAAATGAACTAATACAGTTTTTTGCTTCTGAACACTTACTTCAGCAGGGACAATGGGAGTCTTCTGGGGGAGAGAGGGTGATCTTTCCCAAGGCCATTGCTAATGGCAGGAAACACCACAAACTGAGATTCAGTTAACCCTGTGTTTCACCTCTTGCCCCATACCCCTTATCCTCCCATGTGAGAATCTACAAAGGACATGTCTTGAGATGACTTTCTGAAGAAGTCAAGCTTCTCACGGTGGCTGCCTGAGCTAGGACTAGCAGAAGTTCACACAGCAGGTAATGAATGCCCCACCAACTTCACTCTTTCTCACCCTACCTCTTGAATTCAGCCACAGGGACCCAGGATGATAAAAAAAGGTTGCCGCATTTTGTCTCTGTGGTGAGACTCTTATTGAGTGGCTCCTCAGCACGGGGTCCGGAGGCGCCTTTTGTTCATTGACCCTCGGACTGATCGGGCTGTATGGGCAAGCAGACCCCTCCTCTCTGCACGCATTTCAACTGCTCACAGTGAAGCCTTTCCAGTTTGAGAAGAACCACTCTTTGAACATATTCTAGATGCTACAAGCTGCAGCAGAACCTCCACACAAGCTCTCTCCCACCTTCTGCATTCAAATAGCTCCTTCACAGAAAAGCTGAAAACAAGAGTTGAATATCTCGACCTTCTGTGAGTCATGTGAGGTCTAACAATTAAGTTCACAAACTCATCCTAGAAAAAGTGCCACATACCTCCTGGCTGAATATCACTATGGTCACATTTGAAGGATGCTCCTTGGGAAGCTATGTACCAATGCTAGTGCCTAGTCCACCCGTCAAAGCAATTTTGGAACTCTTTTTCTGGAACGACCTTCAGAGCTTTCATTGCAAGAATGTCAGAGTTTGGATTAGAGTAACAAACAAACATTACAAGAATGTTAAACTTGGCAAGAGTGGAAGTTAAATCAGGGATATGTGAATCCAAGTTTATAGGGATAATGCCATGAAGAAAATGGCAGTGTACAAACAGAGTAAACATTTTTCTGAGGGAACAGAAAGCATCACTGATGAAGAGAGGTCATGACAGTCAGTAATGAGCGGAACTGATGAAAGCATTGCAAAAATTCATCCAATTGTGCGTCAAAATTGTGAGCCGTGAGAAGCACAGCAGATCAAACAAACATCAACAGAGAAACAGGAAAATCTTAACTGAACATCTTGGCATGAGAAAGGTGTGTGCAAAAGAGTCCTGGAGGAGCTCTTACATCGTAACAATGCACCGGCTCACATAGCACTGCCTGCGAGGGAGTTTTCCGCCAGTAAACAAATAACTGTATCGGGACACCCTCCCTACCCGCCCAATCTGGCCCCCAAAGACTTTTTTCTTTACCTGAAGATACAGGAAACATTGAAGGGAAGACATCTTGATGACATTCGGGACACCAAGGGTAATACAACAGCTCTGGTGGCCATTCTGGAAAAAGTGTTGTTGAGTATGTTGAGCAAAGCATTTGCTGCATGCTGATGGTCCACTGGACATCCTTTTTGCTGCAAGTGGGATGACAAAGAGTCCTTTCTGGTGCCCTTTTGGGCTAGATTCAGTTCATCCTGGTCTCCAGCTTTCCTTGTCAGTCATAGGGGCCTTCGCAGACGTGATTCTCCAAGGATAGAGGACGTGGGGACATCGCAGTAAAGTTGGGAGTGAAAGAAGAGTGCCAGGTTAGGCTGCTGCAAAACTTGATCCATCTCAAGACAGGTACAAACTCAAGGCAGCTGACAGTGGCGTGCCTGGGGGGGTGAATGCCCAGACAGTGACTGACAACTAAGAGGAGCAAACTGAGGGAGAAGGAAGTGAAGACTAGATCATGAAGGGAGGATGGAGGGGAAAGGAGCTAGGGTATTATTCATTTCCTGTGGCTGCAATTACAAATGACCACAAATGTTGTGATTTAAAGCAACAGAAATTTCTAGAGTCATGGTCCTTTCCAGAGTCCCTGAGAGAGATATGTTTTGAGTCAGGGTCTCACTCTGTTGCTGACGCTGGGATGCAGTGGCATATCCACAGCTCATGACAGCCTTGACCTCCTAGGCTCAGGAGATTCTTCCACCTCAGCCTCCCGAGTTGCTGGGATTACAGGTGTATATCACCATGGCCGGCTAAGTTTTTACTTTTATTTTTGTAGAGATGAGGCCTCACTATGCTGCCAAGGCTGGTCTTAAACTTCTAGGCTCAAGCAATCCTCCTGTTGTGGCCTCCCAAAGTGCTGGAATTATAGGTATGCACCACCATGCCCTGCCAAAAAAATTTGTTTCCAATGAAATTCTTCTTTAAGCCCACTTCCTAACGTAAAGCTTTGTGTTTTTGAAGGCCTTGCCTCATGCATTATGAATGTCACCATGCCACGGTCACACAGCCTTGCAAGGTTTCTGTCACCCTCACACTGCCAGCCCAGTCTTTTCCACCAGCTAGGTTTAGGCATAACACAGCCATTCCTTCCTCTCTACCATTTACTCACTGAGAATAATCCTTAGTGATTGTGAGTGAAGAACACATCCAACATTCTTGTTTTGGCAGATACCTGGATATGGGTAGGACCAGTCAAGACAGGCTAATTATGTCACAGCTAACAAACAGCCACATATCTCTGTGGACAACCACAGCAAGAGTCTCCTTCTCACTCTCAGCATGTGTCCTGGGTTGGCTACGCTCCATGTCATCTTTACTCAAGGACCCAGGTTGATGGAACATTGTGGGTTGTCACTAGTATGTGGTGAATCACACACTAGCTCTAAATTTGCTGCCCAGAAATGACATGTCAGTTTTCATAGGCTAGAAGGAATCCCCTGACCAAGTCAGTGGTCAAGAGGTCAAGGGACAGGAATCTTCCCCTGGGGAGAGGGGCCCTGAATACGAGTGACTACACTCCCTCAGAGGGTTTCCAGTTACTCTAGTTACTGCATTATTGTGGCAAGCCCATGATTCCACGCTTCCAGAAAGCCTGGTCACCCCACCCCGTGAGAATTCTCTTCCAGGCACTGGGAATCCTCCATACAGACAATGCCTGCTTACACAATCTTGCCCCAGACAGCAGGACCATAAAACCAACTTCTCTAAGGGATGCCACTATAACAAAATGTCCGTGGCTGCCAATACGTTTTCAATACTCTCAGCACATTTCCATCATGGGTTGGGCATCGAGATGAGCCATTCACTCTCTTTCTGAGGAAGGCCGAATTTAATGACTTCTGTGAAAAAAAGTCCCTGAAGGATTCTAAGCTGTTTGCATCGATTCTGCTTTTATGGGGGTGGTTGTTGCAGGGAACAAAATTTGAAAACTCCAATACAGTTGACCCCTGAACAATGCAGGAGTTAGAGGTGCCTACTTCCCCCCGTGTGCAGCTAAAAAATCCTTTTGACTCCCTCCAAGTTTAACTACGAATAGCCTATTGTTGATTGGAAGCCTTATTGATAATATAAACAGTCAATGAACACATATTTTGTATGTTGTATGCATCATATACTGTATTCTCACAACAGAGTAGGCTGGGGAAAAGGAAATATTAAGAAAATCATAAGGAAGAGGAAATGTATTTACTACTCCTTAAGTGGCATTTGACCATCATAAAGGGCTTCAGTCTCATCATCTTCACATCAAGTCGGCTGAGGAGGAAGAGGAAGACAAGGGGTTGCTGTTGCAGTCTCAGAGGCGGTAGAAGCAGAAGAAAATCTGCACACACGTGGACCAGAGCAGTTCAAAACTGTGTCGTTCAAGGATCACCTGCATATTTTTCAGGAGAAGAGCATCTGGCCCAATGAGTGTTTGCTGAATAAATAAAAACATAATTTGTGTACTAAGTCCAACTGGGCAGTTTGTAGTACACACCCATGACATTTCTGTTCTTTCTCTCGGCTTTGTGAGGTTTCACATAGCTATAAGTCCACTGTCAATTGAAGTCACTTTGCTCTTTGAGATTAAAAGAGTAAAAACAAACAAACAAAATCCCTCAGTCCGTGGGAAGTCTAGCAGCCTCCTCAAGATCTTTGTGACTTTTCTAGGAATTTTATGTACTTGTAGTCACTTGTGGTTTTATAGCTGATGTCTTGAGCTCTCTTGGGTCTCACCTTCACCACAGTCTTCTTTACTCTTGTAAGATCTGGACAGAAAGCTTAGACCTTTGTCCCTATTTTTCTGCCCCCAAAACCCCAACACCACCAAAACATACTGCTCACACAAGGCAGCCACCCTCCCACTGAAAAATCCTTCTCAATTACCTACTTGCCAATTCCCGGGCCCCCTCCCTGGCTTCTGGCTTCTCCTACTTTCTCCTAATTCAACCCTCCTCACTTTATTATGCAGGGCAATCGCTTTCCTTCCATCTCTTGCCCCAGGCTTACCTTTACATATCCAAAGGCTCATTAATGTTTGGATAAAACAAAGGGCCATTTATACAAGAAAAAATCATTGGCAGAGATTGTGTAATTTCTTTCTTTCTCTTTTCCTTCACGGGTGGAAAGAAAGCTGTATGGACATTTACTTTCCTCATTCAGGAAGGATGAAGCAGCTACAGTTTAGGTTTTAAGTAATCTTTTTCTTTCTACTTTTTGGCAAATGTATACTTTCTTTTTTTTTTGAATTGGAGTCTCACTCTGTCGCCCAACTGGAGTGCAGTGGCAGCTCTCGGCCACTGCAGCCTTGGCCTGCTGGGCTCCGGCGATCCTTCTGCTCAGCCTTCCAAGTAGCTGGAACTACAGGCGTGCGCTACCACGCCCGGCTAATTTTTTAATTTATTGTAGAGCTGAGGTCTCGCCAAGTTGCCCAGGCGGGTCTTGAACCCGCGGGCTCAGGCAATCCACTCACCTCAGCCTCCCAAAGCGCGGGATTACAGGCTGAGCCACCCAGCTCGGCTAAATGTATACTTTCTTGACATCTATTTTTGATAAACTTATTTAACACAGTGGTTCTCAAACTTTTGGTCTCAGAACTCCTTTGCACTCTTAAAAATTATCAACTGATTTATATGAATTTCATCTATCGATATTTACCAGGTTAGAAATTAAAACAAAAAGTTTTATGTTTTTGCAAATCTCTTTAAAGTCTGGCTTAACAGAAGACAACTGTTCTATATTAATTCTGTTGTAGTATTACAGTCTTCAAGAAACTCAACTGTATACAACTTATGACAAAGTGAGAATGAAAAGACTAATAGATTTTAGTATTATTATGCAAATAATTTTAAAATCTTGCTAAACATTAAAGCCACCGTTTTAATACACATTCTAGTTGAGCAACCTTTTTTTTTTTTTTAACTTGATTAAATCAATGAGATCTTGAACCAAAACTGAACCATAGACCAGGCACAGTAAGTTCCAGCTACTTTGTCGGCTGAGGTGGAGGCTAGCTTGAGCCCAGGAGTTTGAGGCAATAGTGTGCTAAGACTGTACCCGTGAACAGCCATTGCACTCCAGCCTGGGCCTTCTCAACAAAACAAAAGCTGAACCATGAACCAAAAGTGCAGAAAAATCTCCCTGGCTAACTTGTAGTCAATTTAAATAACCATGACTCAAAGACAACACGCTGAAAAACTATCCATGCAGAGTCACTCTTCCACCTTTGTCTCTATCTGATAAATTCCCCCCACCCTTCCAATTTCTGCTCAGGTGATACCTGCTCTATGGCGCCTCAGCCCCAACATAAACTATAAGACTGATGATGATGATACTGTTACCAACAACAGTGACTGACATTTTACTGGCCACTTACAAGGAGCCAAGCAATGTCAAAACACTTGACACGCGGCAGCTCATTTAACCTTCAGGACAAGCTCTGGGGAAGGCGGTGGCCTCCCTTTGCCGAAGAGGTGGCTGCGGGTTGAAGAAAGGCCCCTGACCTGTCTCTCTGGGCCTGCGCCCCTGCTCTGCTCCAGCACCGGAGGCGCCCAGGTGGCACCAGCCACGTGCCTCTGTCCTGAGGTCACCCTCGGGTCAAAGGTCGCGGATGGCACGCCTCAGCGTCCTCCCGACCGCAGGGTCTCCGTCGGAGAGGGCGCCACGAGAGGGGAACCAGCCCTTCGACTTCGGGACCCTCACGCTCCGGGGCCCGCGTGCCCGGGACCCGCCCCGGAGAGCGCGGGCGATCCCCCC
>NW_007245915.1:109287-141321 GCF_000164805.1 Carlito syrichta
AGCCGCGTCTCGAGGAGGGGGCGCGGACAGAGGCCTCGGGAGGCCGCTCTGCCCGGGATGGGCGGGGCGCTCGGAAACCCCTCTGCGAAGTTGGGGGGCCGCCCTGTGCGCCCTGAGCTCGCCGCCCCTGCAGACTTGCGCGCTGGGGAGCCTCGCCGCCGCCCTGTGCTTCCCGTCGCAGCCCCGAGCGCACGCCCGGCGCTCCTCCTGTTCGCCCGCCTGCCCGCCTCCCTCGCTCACGCGGAGGCTTAAACAGCGCGTTCGGCTGAACTCTCCTCCCCTTTGTCTCCCGCGGTAAGTAGGGCTCAGTCCCTCTCGAGCCGGTTCAGGGTGATCTTTCATTAGCACCCTGTGTCACAGTCGTCCCACCTACTTTCGGTCGCCGAGCACGGCAGGCATTCGTTCATCTTCCTGAGAGCCTCTTCCTTAAGGGCAGGGACAACGTTGGCGTCATCTCAGAAACATGACTCAGCGTCGCTTAGGAAATGTTTGTTGAGTGAATGCATGAACAGATGGCTGTCTGACTCCTTACTAAGCAGGAAAGCCGTAGGGCAGAGGTGCTTGTCCTGTTCCCTTTTGTGTCATTGGCATCAAGGGTGGATCTAGTTTTTGTGGGGCCTTGAAGGAACAGAAATCACAAAAAAGGTTAGAAGCGTTGGAAGATGCACGTGAGGGATCCCAAAGCTTGAGCTTCATTAATTTCACAGTAAATCCACCTCTGCTTGGCACACAATCCAACATCTGGCACTTTGTTGCACTCAGATATTTTTGGATGAATATATGTATGCAGGAATTAATGAGTGACAGTTTGCAGAGGACAGTCAAGCATCATAAACATCCATTAAGCACCTACCTTCTGACCAGCGCTGTGTTAGGGTAACATGAAGCAAAAGGAGTTGTGCAGGAGACAGACATATAAACAAAACAGGTGTCATAAAGCCTTGCACATGTGTGCGACAGACGCAAAGGAGGGTGTGGTCAGTTCTACCTGTGGGTCAGGAAAGGCTTGGTAGGGGGGATGATACTTGAAACAAATCGTGAAAAAGGATTAATTGGTTCCAGTGAAGACAGTGTGGGCAAGGCTTTCTCAGACTAGGAGAATAGTGTGCATATAAGGCGTAGAGGGGTAACAGTATAACGTAAGTTGGTTCAGTAACCATTTGCATGTGACCGAAATATGGGACACTCAGAAAAATTAGACCAGAGTGGCAGCAGTGGAAGATCTTGAAGCGCCTCATATATCTCTCTATAGACTTTGAACTTTGTCCTGTGGATGGATGTTGTATAGTAGAGAAAGCACTAGAGGTGCCAAGAGACCAGGTTGTTGTCTTAACTCTGCAACTATTAGCTATATGATGTTAGTAAGCAAATCTTATGACCTCGGTTAATTTACCTGTAATCTATCCTCCTTTTTTTCTCTCTCTCTCTCTCAAACAGAAGACTTAAAAAAAAACAACAAAACTGCATTGATCCTCTATGTATAGCAGATCAAAATGAAAGTTTCTTGGGTTGAAGTGAGAGGAAGAGAAGCAGGATATGCTCCCTCCCTGTGCCCCCAGTTTGGCCCAAGCACTCTCTGAACTTACTCTTCTAGAATCGTGGTTTGATCACAGTTTTGGTTTTTGGAACACCCTTTCTAACTCTGAAATCACTGATTTATTAACCCTTTGCCAATTTTGTGTCTTGCTCGGGGATAGAGAGAGGATTTGAGGATGGCAGAGACAAGAAGCACAGCTGGGTTGGCAAGACCTTTGGAGAGCACTGTGATCACTTGGGCCTGTCCCCAGGTGGCAAGAACGTGCTTTAGTCTGTTGAGTTAATGGGCCTCTCAAACAGTAACAGTCTAGGGTGCTGAGTTCCCTGTCAAGGATATTAAGGATGTCTGAGAAGAACCTTGTGTGTTCTACAGGTTGTTGAACCGCATATCAGGAAAAGTCCCAGTTCTGCTGTGTAATGAAGGGTAGGTGTCAGGGCCTGACGATTCTATTTTTTTTTTTTTTGAGTTGGAGTCTCACTCTGTTGCCCAGACTGGAGTGCAGTGGCCACTCCTGGCCACCGCAGCCTCGACCTGCTGGGCTCCGGTGATCCTTCCGCCTCAGCCTTCCAAGTAGCCAGAATTACAGGCATGCGCTACCACTCCCAGCTAATTTTTTGATTTATTGTAGAGATGAGGTCTCACTGCCCAGGCGGGTCTGGAACCCACGGGCTCAGGCAATCCACTCACCTCAGCCTCCCAAAGGCGAGGGATTACAGGCTGAGCCACCCCACCGAGCCCAACTTGGCGATTCTATTAAGTGAGGACCAGGGCTTTGTTGTTCAGGGCCACAGCCTCTCTTGAACTAGGGAAAGCATGAATTCTTTTGAGGTATTGTGATTTTAATGTTGCAGTTGCTTTGTGTATTATCTCCTATTCTTGCAATCATTCCCCAGACTGCCTCTTTCCTTGTGGAAAATTCAACTAGAAGAAGAGCTAGTGATGGGTATTTGTGCTTTTACCACAATCAAATGTGTCAAAATCTGGTTGTTATTTTGTTTGGCCTAGAGTCTTTGTACATTAAAGTCTGGTCAGTACCAGAAGCTCCTATTCTAATTCAGGTTCAAACCTAAGGAAATGTAGCAAGTTACAGTAATGCCTTTTAATACGTTCCTTCCTTGAAGCATGCGCTGTCATTTCTAGGAAATATTTACCTGGTTCAATTCCTGTTCTTCCATTTCATTCCTTGACTGAATGTCTGATGCTAGATTTCCATCTCATTGAATTGTTGAGGTTATATTAAGTGTAATAAAATTGCACTGAAACTAGATTGCCCCCTACCCAGACAGGTTTCTTCCGCATCATTCTTTTAAGTATTTAACTTTTATGCTCCATTTTGCTAAATGTGTATGTATTCAAGTGTATGTCTTTCCATTAAATCACAAATGGACAGTAATGATATTTCAGGGTTTTTTGAGAAGGAACTTATATTATTTGAACAACTTCAAATGATGATGAATATGCAACTTTGCAATGGGAGCTTAATTAGTTAACTCATTTGACCTATGGGACTAACGAGAACCATGGAATTGGAAAGGGAAGTAGAACTTGCATTCGAATCTGCATTCTGCTACTTAGAAATGACTTGGTTAAAAAAAGTAAAGCAAGCGAACAAAAAAAGAAGAAAGAAACATCCAGTCCTGACCAGGTACCACGACTCACACCTCTGCTCGCAGCACTTCTGGAGGCCGAGACAGGAAGCTTGATGCTGGGAGTTAGAGACCAGCTTGGGCAACACAGAAAGACCCCGACTCAAAAAAAAAAAGAAGAGGAAGAAAGAAAGAACTGACTTGGGCAGTTTCTCTTATCTGAGCCTAATTTGCTTAATGTTTATAAAATAAATATGATAATACCCTACTTAACTCACAAGCCAATTATTAGGATCTTTTATTTTTTAATTTAGAATTTTTTTTTCAGAGACAAGGTCTTATGCTGTTGCCCAGGTGGTATGGGTGGTGAAGATTATTCGTAGAGACTGGGTTTCTCTGTGTTGCCCAGGCCGGTCTTGAACTTTTGGCCTCAAGCAATCCTCCTACCTCATCCTCCACAAGTGCTGGGATTATAAGCAGGAGCCACCATGCCCAACCTGTGAGGATCTTAGGAAGCTATGTACGTATTATAAGGAACCATACTGATCATCATTGTTCCCCTTTGCTACCTCTCCCCTGGCCTTCATGTAGGCCACTTAGACATATTTTCCTCAGTGACACTAAGCTGTAGTCTCTAAACCACTTAGTGGTCTTGCATTTTCATTCCTTGCTTGTAAAGGGGAGCCAAGTAGGTGCATGAAGGAATGAGTGAAAATCCTGTGCAGGTACTGATGGCATCAGTGGTGGAGCAGAAGTACTATCTACACTTGTAAAAGACAGTAGCCTTTCTGTGTCAAAGTGAAGCTTTTTGTCAGGGATGACACAGGTGTGGCAAGTATGCAGCTGTTCCTCTGTCTTCCTCTCTGTGATCATGGAAGCCAGTGCTAATTTTCTGGTGGATCCCTATAACTCAGAATCCTTGGCAAGATTGTATCCCTGAGCCATTACCAGTTGTTAGGCTTGATGCTCAAGTTGCAATCTACTTACTAACATCCTACCCAACATGTAGTAAAAATGGAATCTCTATGTCTAAGACAGAACAATGGACTTCTGTTTTTTAAGTGCTTAAAAGGATCTTGAGTGAACAGGCATATAGACCAAAGGAACAGGATAGAGATTCTGGAAGCAAAACCTCAATTTCTCAACCAACTTATTTTCGACGAAGCCTCCACCAGCATCCACTGGGAAGAGGAGAACCTATTCAGTAAATAGTGCTGGGAAAACTGACTGACCACATGCAAAAGATAAAAACAAGACCCCTACCTATCACCATATGCAAAAACCAACTCTAAATAGATCAGAGACCTAAGCGTAAGACCTCAAACTATAAGAATCTTAGAAAACACAGGAGAAACCCTTACAGAAAATGGAATAGGCAACCAATTCCTGTAAAAATCCATGCCATAGAGATAAGATAGACAAGTGGGACCTCATCAAGCTGAAAAGCTTCTGCAACGCAAAATAAATCATTAAGAGAGTGGGGAGTCAGCCCACAGAATGGGGAAAAACTATTTGCCAACTGTTTATATGACAAAGACCTAACATCCAGGATTTACAGAGAACTCAAACATGCCAAAGGGAAAAAACAAACAGCACTATTAAAAAGTGGGCAAAAGATATGAGTAGACACTTTGCCTGTACGATGACCACTTATGTATCTAATCCTGAATTATACCCCACATCTTAAAAAAAAAAAAAAGAAACAAATAAAAGGATTCTGAGTTTATTTTGTTAGTAGGAGGGAAAACATCCAAATAAATGATTTGTCCCAAATCATAGCAGCTGATGTCATAGGGCAGAGTCAGAGGTAGACACCAGGACCGTTGACCCATTTTCATGCTGTTTCCCCCCTCTACATGCTCCTGCACTTTTCACATCAAAAGTTCTTTGGTTTTTGATGCAATGAGTCTCTTCTTGAGTTAATATTCACAACTGAATACTTAGTTGAACTTGGGGCAGAAGGGCTTGAATTTGAATGTCTCTTACTTGTGGTATGAACTTGGACAAGCTATTTAATTTCAGTTTTCTTATGTTTAAAAGAGAATGAGTAATAACTTTATAAAGTGGTTAAGCAGATGAAATAAGAAAAGGTATGCAGGTGCCAGCATGAGTCTGAATTCTTTTGGTTGCAAGTAACAGTAACATAACATAAACTAACCTAAACAAAATGGGAATACGACTGGGGAATCCAGGGATAGAGCTCTTTTCTCCAACTCTTGTCCATAAAATCCCAGGAAGGCGTCTGATGGGCTCTGTTTGCATCCTGAGCTGTTTCTCGTAGTCGTCATTGTGACCAGAGGGATGAGAGTCTTTCATTGGTCAGGTCTTGCGTCCACCTCGGTCTGTGGCCAGTAGGCGGCTTGAAGACTGTGACTGTTGCCCCGCCAGAACCATGGAAAAGGGTGTGCTGCGTCTGGGGGTAGGGAAGGAGGGATACTGGGGGCAGACTGCACCGCAGAAAGTCTCTTGCAGGGCCTGGGACGTGCCTGGCTGTCTTCAACTCTGTGGGGAGTGAAGAGCTAGAATTGGGGGAATTTGCAGTGACAAGCTTTGGTTGTGGGGATGGGCCCCGAGATGCCTCTTGGTGGCAGCTCTTCTGTTCTCTTAGGGATTTATAAAGCTTACACAGGTAACCAAGACCACTGTAAGCAGCCGCACTGCATGTCCAGAGGCAGGAGGGGCCACAAGGGGCGTGGACAGGAGATCGGGAGACCTGGGTCTCAGTTTCCACGTGAGTAAAGCTGAGAGCTTAAACTAGCTAACTGCTGCGATTTCCTGTAAAACAGAGATGTTCTGATTCTAAATAAGGCTATAGTGATCCTGAATTGTCAAGAATTCTATTTCCAGATTAGACATTAGATGAGATTTTGTTCTTCTTTATTATGCAAAATTTTTGTGAAAGCTAAACTGCATTTATTTATTTATTTATTTATTTATTTATTTAAAGGAAATTATTATCTTACGTTTCTGGGTGAATTACAGAGTTCTGAGAGTGGCCCAAAGCCAGGTAATCTGGTTCTGCTACCTCCCTGGCCTCCCCACCCTCTATCTCCCTCTGCTCCAACTACTCCAGCCTCTTTGATTTTCTCACACGCACCAGGCACATTCCTACAAAGGGCCTTTGCATCTGCTGCTCCCTCTGCCTGAGGACTTTTCTCAGTTCCTTCAGGTCTGTGTTCAGATGTTCTTCCATGAGGCCTTCCTTGACCGCCCTGTATAAAGTTGTATCCTGTTTCTGTCCCTTACCCTGCTTCATTCTTTTCATTACCTGGCATGTTATGTATCCACTTATTTATTTATTTATTTATTTTTGAGTTGGAGTCTTACTCTGTGGCCCAGACTGGAGTGCAGTGGCCGCTCTCGGCCACTGCAGCCTCGACCTGCTGGGCTCTGACGATCCTTCCACCTCTGCCTTCCGAGTAACTGGAACTACAGGCGTGCGCTACCACGCCCGGCTAATTTTTTGATTTATTGTAGAGATGAGGTCTCACCAAGTTGCCCAGGCAGGTCTCGAACCTGCGGGCTCGGGCAATCCACTCACCTCAGCCTCCCAAAGTACGGGATTACAGGCTGAGCCACTGAGCCCAGCTTCCACTTATTTATTATCTCCTAGAATACATGCTTCCTGAAAGTGAAGGCTGTGTTGTCTGCATGGGATCTATAGCATCTCGAGTAGTGCAGGGATGCAGGTGCTTTATACGTATTTCTTGAGTTACTGCATATGTGTAACTCTACTGTCTTTTTACTGGTTCAGTTTTCAGGCCCAGGTAATATTTATCCAAGGCTCCTTCCAGATCTAAAAGTGTGTGATCCTCACATGACACTGTATGTCATGTCATCATGATATACATTTGCACTTAGTCCAGTATCCAGAGTAAACAGTCAACAAATAGTAGCTTTTATTTTATTGTGAAGATTCAGTTCCTCCCTCAAGAAGTTGACACGACAGTGGAGGAGCAGACACAGATAGTGCGGCAACTCAGGTGTGAGTGACAGCTTTAATTCACTTGGCATTGGCTTCCCAGGTCCTCCTTGATTTCCTGCTGTGTCGACCTTGTGTTGACAGTGTTGGGACCCAGAGGGTGAGCTGGAACCACCTGGATTGTTACCCAGAGTAGCCAGAAATAGACTTTATCCACGGGTTGAGAGTAATCGTAACTAAACAGACCAAATACCACAGGAACAGGATCAGAAAACAGTGTAGGTTAAGGAGGCAGGTATGTATGGACAGAGCATGAGTGTTGAATCATATAGATCCTTTTTTAAAAAAAATATGGCAGAAACCTTCTTGCAAATGAAATAAGTAACAGCTTTGATTAATGCTGTGGTGAGGGTGCTGGGAAGGAGAGGTTCCTTAGCCAACCTGCACTTCTGGTACCTACTCCCTTCTCTTGAGGAACCCTTAGGAACAGCCCGAGGGCTCAGAGACACACAATCTGGAAAACCACTGCATGAATGCTCTCCAAGGCCTCTTTTAGCTTTGAGATGGTGTGTTTTATGGATTGTAGTAACTGGGTGTATACTGTAAGCAGGGCTCAGCACGGGAGACTGCGTGAGATTAATAGGAGTCCTTCGTTTGCGTGGGTTGCATTTCTGAATTTTGCCCAGAACTTAGGAGAACTGCAGCATTTGACGTTATATTTAATCAATCGTTGGTTTATTCCCTCATCCAATAAGCACTAAACATCTGATGTGTGTCAGACGTGATGAAGACATAAACTATGAGGCGAGTGTTCCTCTCTGAACATACAGATAAAGGATCACTAAACCTCCTTGGAGGAGGATTGGTGGAAACCTCCGAGAGAAGGTGATCATCCAGTTGGGCCTTGAAGGACGGAAGCCGTTTCACCAGACCTAGAGATGGGGACAGTCCTGCAGAGGAAGGGTGTGAGCACAGTCAGTGCTGCACAGCCTCAGGGCCACTGGGGGAGCAGAAGCAAGACTGGTGTGATGAGAACCCTTTGCTGGAGGAGGCCTGGCTAAGGCTTGGAGTGTTGGGAGCTGAGGCCTGCCTGCCGTGAGTTAGAGCAGGGTTCTGCACACTTTGGCCCACAGGCCAAATCCAGCCTACGGCGTTGGTGATCATGAGTATGGCATATGCTATAGAAGCATGATTCTCAGAGAGAGTTGGTTTTCTCCTTCCTTCTGGGAAGAATCTGGAGTGTGTCAGAGAGTTCTCTCCTCACTTTTTTTTTTCTTTTGAGTCGGAGTCTCCAGCCCAGGCTGGAGTGCAGAGCACGCTCCCGGCCACCGCAGCCTCGACCTGCTGGGCTCAGGCAATCCTTCCGCCTCAGCCTTCCAAGTAACTGGAACTACAGGCCCGCGCCGTCATGTCCAGCTAATTTTTTGATGTACTGTAGAGATGAGGGTCTTGCCAAGTTGCCAGGCTGGTCTCGAACCCATGGGCTCGGCCTCCCAAAGTGCTGGGATTATAGACGTGAGCCACTGTGCCCGGCCTCTTTCTGCACTTTCTAGTCAGTACATCACCCACTAGGGTGGACTGCTGGAAACAGGTCCTCTCAGTGTGACATTATTAGTGAATTCTTCCTGTCCGAGGGCTGGTTTCGTCTTGTGGGCTCAAGAACCGGATTTGTTTACATATTGAGGACAGAGCCATCCGTCAGAGCAGATATCAACCCAGCTTACATTAACTGTGTGTAAGTCAGAATACCAGCTTGTTGATTTATTTTGAGCACTGTAGCTAATATACAGGAGGATGCAAATGTTGGAAAATCGTCATTTTTGAGCTTCTGCTGTAGGTTAGGAACTCTGTTTTCATTTAATTTTTCTCGTTTGGGGGATAAAAATGTATCTTGTAATATTGATTGTATTATGAATAATGTGATTGTTGAATTCACATAAACATGATGTTTGAGGTTTATTGTTACCTAGAAATTCATATGGACTTCCTCTGGAGGGTAAAGTGTTAGTGAAGTGTACAAATGTTAATTATAGCTTATGCTTTGAAAACCTTTTGATGGCTGGGTGTGGTGTCCCATGCCTGTAATCCCAGTGCTTTGGGAGACCGAGGCGGGAGGATGAGGTGGGAGGATTGCTTGAAGCATTCAAGACCAGCCTGGATTATATCGTGAGACCCTATCTCTGCAAAAACAAACAAACAGGAAAATCATCTGGGTGTGGTAGCATGTTCCTGTAGTTCCAGCTACTTGAGAGGCTGATGCAGAAGGGTCCCCTGAGCCCAGGACCTGGAGGCTGCAGTGAGCTATGATCAGGCCAGTGCACCCATCATGGGCAACAGCGTGAGACCTTGTCTCTGAGAGAGAGCGAGAGCAAGAGCGAGAGCGAGAGCGAGAGAGAGAGAGAGAGAGAGAGAGAGAGAGACGGAAAGGGGGAAAGAGAGAGCCTTTTTATGTTTAAAACACATTCGGTTTAAAATGGACTTACAAGAGGCCTCTCCAAAACTCCAGAAGAAAGGCAGTGAGATGTGTTGTATGTTGGCTGGGCATGCTGGCTCCCAGCACTTGGGGATTCTGAGGCTGGAGGATCACGTGAGCCTGGGAGTCTGGGGCTGCAGGGAACTGTGACTGCCAGTGTACTTCAGCTTGGGTGACAGAGCAAGACCCTGTCTCTCAAAAAAATTTAAAAAAACGAAAACACGAGAAATGAAAGTGAAATGTCCTGAGCGAACGAACCTACTAACTCAAATACGAAAAGCTTCCAAGTCTGTAAGTATGAAAGTTTGCCAGCTCCCACTTATCACATTCTAACATATGCCTATTTGTCAAAATGTCCTTATCAAGGATCTCTTAAGCTATATTTAACTGAGAGAGTCTTTCCATTTCACAGTGTGGTAACATTTCTATCTGGTTTGCAGTCAGACGATAAGAAAACTGGTAAAATGAACATTTGCCTTTTCTTGGACATCTTCAGCAATGCATGCTGTAGTCTAAGGAGAAGTGACAGACTGCAGCATACCTTAACTCACAGAACTTGAGAAAGGAATGAAAAAGTGCAAGTTTTGGATTATCCTTCGGGGTTTGCTCATAACTTACTGTGTTGTCTTGGGGAATTCACTTCACCTCTCTGGGGCTCTGTCTTCTAATTTGTCTGATGAGAGGCTTTGGGTTGTCTGGTGTTTGAGAGACAGAGTCTGCTCTGTCACCCAGGCTGGCCTGCAGCGGCACAGTCAGAGCTCACGTAGCCTCACACTCCTGGGCCCATGCGCTCCTCCCACCTTTGCCTCCTGAGTAACTGGGACTGCAGGCATGTTGCCACCATACCTGGCTAACTGAAAAAAAGTTGTGGAGAGGGGGTCTCGCTGTGTTGACCAGGCTGGTCTCAAACTCCTGGCCTCAAGTGATCTTCCTACCTCAGCCTCGCAAAGTGCTGCCATTACAGGTGTGAGCCGCCACACCTGGCCCACTGAGAGGTTTTGACTAGACAATCCTTAACGGTCTTTTCAATAAGATGGCTCCATGATTTAGTACTCTTCTTTCTGAAAGTCCCAGGATATATTTTTAAATGTTTTTTGCAATGACAACTGCCCGCTGCTTTGTGGTATTTTCCCCGAGTCCCTATACACTTAAAATTTTTTATCTAGGTGAAAAAGGAAGTTTGTTTTTTCAAAGCTGGCATTGGATTTGGTATGTTTTCACCAATGTGTTTGATTTAATAGTGATTACATATTCTTTTACTGGACTGTTATCAGCAGGGCGCAGTTTTGAAGTTGACTATTTTAAAAACTGATTGTAAAAGTAGTAAGTGCTCAATAAACAGAGTAAAAAAGAAAATAGTTCACATTTAGTGCTACTGACTGGAAATAGCCATTGTTACAATTTTGTTGTTTAACTTTGCAGACATTTTTTTCTGTTAAACATGAACAGGATTTTTCTATAATACTGTTATGTAACCCCTCTCTCCACCTCCCCCTTTTCTTGCTTTTTTTTTTTTGAGTCAGAGTCTCACTCTGTTGCCCATGCTGGAGTGCAGTGGCAGGCTCACGGCCACTGCAGCCTCGACCTGCTGGGCTCAAGCGATCCTTCCATCTCAGCCTCCCAAGTAGCTGGAACTACAGGTGTGCGCCACCACACCCGGCTAATTTTTTGATTTATTGTAGAGATGAGGTCTCGCCAAGTTGCCCAGGCTGGTCTCGAACCCCTGGAATCAGGCAATCCTGGCGCTTCTGCTTCCCAAAGTGCTGGGATTGCAGGTGTGAGCCACTGCTCCCGGCTCTTGCCTTTTTAACTTAACACATCAATACACATTACTTTTTCCCCCAGTTTACTTGGCTGCCTCACCATTGCAAATAACAGCCGTAATTTATTTACCTGAGCCCCTATTGGAAGCTATTCAGGCTACTTCCGGTTTATCACTATTTTAAACAAGCAGCATGGTTTTACCAAATTTGTTTCAAATGTGTCATAGCCTCTTAAAAAGACAAAAAACATAAATTTAGTTTGTCTTCTGTTTAATCTTTCCTCAAATATAAGAGATTGAATGTCCATGCTCTTTTCAGCAGCATGTCCTAAAATTGGAATGACTGGAGATTAGCATGACCCTTGTGCAAAGATGACATGCAAATTTGTGAAGTGTTCAGTATTCCAAAAAAAATGGGATGTCCTAACAGAAAAGGAAAATTATCGCTACGTTTGAAAGTCTCAGGTATATCAGCGCTTACCGTCAGTGCCGGATGCGCATAGACAAGGGGATGTGATGGGCAGGCTGGTCAGGAAAGCCTTTCCACGGGAGTGGAGCCTTGAAGGGCAGGCAGCACTGGAGAGGTGGCAGGCGTAGGCCTGGTGTGTCTCGGGCGCAGTGAGGAAGCTGGTGTCAAGGCCAGCGGGGCTTTGGTCGGCGGTGTGAGAGCAGTGTAGGGAGGTGCTTTATGACCTGATTACAGAGGGCCTCAAGCCTGTACAGAGTAAGCAAACGAATGTCATGGTGATCCTATACCTGACTATGACTGTTTAAAGTATAATGAACATGTGAAAGCATGCACAAGAGTAACAAAATGATTTCTGGTAATAGCCTTAAAAAGAAATGTAAATGACCCCGTTGAAGAAAGCTGCAAAACTTTGGAGACATATACAGAAGGTTTGAATAAATAGAAACATTTATTGTATACCTGGAAGAGAAGAAAAAGAGTTGGAAAGACATCAATTATTTATAAATTAATTTGTAAACGTAGTGCAACTTTTTTTTTTTTTTTCGAGTTGGAGTCTCACTCTGCCACCCAGACTAGAGTGCAGTGGCACGCTCCTGGCCACCGCAGCCTCGACCTGCTGGGCTCCGGCGATCCCTTCCACCTCAGCCTTCCAAGTAGTTGGAACTACAGGCATGTGCCACCATGCCCTGCTGTTTTTTAAATTTATTGTAGAGACGTGGTCTCACCAAGTTGCCTGGGCTGGTCTCGAACCCGTGGGCTCAGGCCATCCACTAGCCTCGGTCTCCTAAAGCACTAGACGTTTTAGTGCTCACTGTGGCAGCATGTACACTGAAACACTTTAAAGCTGAAAACTAGTATATGCGTTTATTAATGGTTCAGTGAAGCCTGTTTGTCCAGGGTTTTGTGTGTGTGTGTGTGTAAAGTTTATACTCAAGGAGGAGTTATATAAATAAGCAAGAAAAGGAAGGCTTATCCAGTGATGGTTTGGAGATAGGTGATTAGCTCTTTGCATAGTAAGGAATTTGTAAGTCCTTATCTCTTACAATACACATGTGAAAATACATCTCTGAAGATACTCAAGATTTAATTGTAAAAGCAAAACTGAAGCAAATGAAAATGACTATTCCCTTTTAGAAGGGGAGGTTTTTCTGCGTTTCAAGGCTAGCAGCAGCAGTTTCAGGGATAACCGTGGTGGCGTTTTCGATGAGGATGGTCATGGCAGCTACCAGAGATGTGTTGTCTAGAGGTGCCGTAGCATTTTTCCCCAAGTCCAGAGAAGTTATTAGGTAAATGTGGCACACTGAAGAGAGTGTCATGATGGAGATTAAGTGCTTATATTATCATGCTAGATTTTTTTTTAACTACCAAAACTAGTTCTAGTTAAAACTGTGTATACAAAACCAAAAAACACTTGCCATGGCCATAGTGGCTAGACCAAGATGTGAACCTTGGCTATATCTGGATGACAGGACTATGGGTGATTTATTTTTCTGCTTCTATCTTCCAGAACTTATTTAATGAGTACGTATTACTTTTGAAATGAAAAGCAGAACAGAACAAATGAAACTCCTGGCAAATGAGTTTTTATTTGCTGGAGTAGGAAATAAAGAAGAATTAGTAACTTTTGATTAGGAAAATGTCAGGAGTAAGCAGTATCCAATTATATATTAAATGTGCGATGGAGGGGGGCCCCTATTTAAAGGAAGTCTGGGGTAGAACCTCTTGTAAAGGGAGTAACTTTCTGTGACTCAGCTGAATTTTCAGCGTAGACTTTCTTGACCTGTACAAGAACATCATCCACAAACATTGTATTGATGTTTTAGCTTTCTGGATGCTATTCTAAAAAATACGAACTGGTAATAACAGCTACTACTTGTTGGGCACCTCTTCTTCCTCGGCCAGTGCTGGAAGCTTCATCATTTGACTGTTCTTGCCTGCTAGGTTCCTTTACTCCTGAAGAAACTGAGCTCAGAAGGTGAAGCCACCTCCTGGGGGGATGTCCCCCGCACTGTGCGATGAGGGAGAAGAGGGAGAAGGACGAGGGTGAGCCAGGCTTCTCAGCCGGCTGCCGCCCCTCTGGCTCTCGGGCACCCCCAGGCGTGCTGCAGCAAGTGCTGTCCCAGGCTGTGGAGCCGTACCCCACCTGGCAAGCCACAGGCCAGGCCTCTGGGCATTCGCTCCTTGGCGTGCTGTCACGGGCTCGTCTGTGTCTTTGGGGCATATTTTGGCACATATGTCGCATATCTGTAAGTGTTTGGCTTTTGAGGAAATGCAGCTGCCACCAAACCAGGCTTTCTTTGGCTTCCAAACTAAGCCCCCCCCCCTTAAATCAGCAGTGACCTGGAGACCATCTCTTCCTCATAGCCAGTGTTGTGGTATGCTTTTGGGGAAAAGGGAGAAAGGTTAGCATTTTTAGTTAGTAAAACCATTAAGAAGGAAGGAGACCCCGCTTAGGTATTTCAGACACTTGAAAAAGCATTCATGATCGTGAGCAGTTCCCTTTTCTGTTGTTGGGACACTGGTCTTTCATTGTACATGTCCATTGGACAGTCAGGCCCACGGAGAGCCATGGAGCGGAAATGGCTCTTTAGAACTGCCCAGTTGAAGCAAAGGGCTTCCCCCGGGAAGCCTTCAGCTCTGGTTGAGGCAGCTTCTTTCTGCTCAGAGACACCTGAGGTGACCTCAGCGGGGCGTTCTCCTCGCTGCTGGGGGGAGGGGCCTCAGCCTCAAGGTGCAGCTTAGCCACACCACCCTTTAGGGTTGCCGTGTGGACTGAATAGGATGCTATGTGTCTGGCCTGGCATGATGGCTCACACCTGCAGTCCCAGCACGTTGGGAGGCCCAGGTGGGAGGATTGCTGGAGGGCTGGAGTTCAAGGCCCCTGTCTCTGTGGAAAAACGTTTTTTTTTTTTTTTGAGTTGGAGTCTCACTCTGTCGCCCAGACTGGAGGCTCCAGGCCACCGCAGCCTCAACCTGCTGGGGATCCGGTGATCCTTCCACCTCAGCCTTCCGAGTAGCCAGAATTACAGCTGATTTTTTGATTTATTGTAGAGATGAGGTCTCTCCAAGTTGCCCAGGCGGGTCTCGAACCCGCGGGCTCAGGCAATCCATTCACCTCAGCCTCCCAAAGGTGCGGGATTACAGGCTGAGCCACCGAGCCCAGCTTGTGGAAAAACTTTTTGACGAAGTTGCTGTGTCTCAAGCTGCTAGCATGGTGTCTGGCACATTAGACACAGTCATGAAATGGCAGCTACTTTATTGCCTCCTTAAGTTCCTCAAGTGGCAATGTGTAAGGAAGGCACTCAGATACTCTTTGGGAGAGAAAGTTGAAGGAGGCTTTTATCTGGCCAAAAACCAATTGCAATCTTGAAGGAGGCATTCACTCAGTCAATATTTATTGAGCATCTATTATAGGCCATGCACTATTTTCAGCCCTGGCAATAGAACAAAGATAAGAGAGAAATCCCTGCCTTCATGGTGTTTATCTTCTGATGGGAAACTTTATGTCAGGTAGTGATAAGCAATCTCAGGAGTGGAAGCCACACCTATACCTCATTAGAGAAGTCTTCAGAAGAGGAACTTGGAGAAGTCAAAGGACAAAGAGATTGCTTCTGGGTGAGGTTGAAGGGAGACTTCCCTGAAAGAGTTGACATTTAAATGGGCCTCTAAAGACTCCTAGATTTTCCACCTGTGAAAATGGGGAGTGGAGAGGCAGGCTAGGAGCACATGGAAAGGCCCCAAGACTGGAAAAGCAGAGGATGGTGAATCTACTGAGAAAGCGGAGTTTAACTGGCAGGAGTATGTGGAGTAGACGAGGGGGCGTGTTGGGATCCTTCTGGATCCACTCTCTATCCTTTCCAGCTGCTTTTGCCCCAGGGGGCTGGTCTTTGCACACTGCATGGTGGGGCTTCCTTGCCCTCTGGTTTCCGATGGGGTCGTCTGGCCGAGACTTATTGGTTTGGGAACGGCTCAGGTCAGTTGTCTGCCTACCAGCCCTGGAATGTTTCCCCTGTGTGTACTAGGCATCCTGTGGGCTAGGATGGATTCAGCCAGGAGACAGGTTCCAACCAGCGAGGGACAGGGTTGCACTGCAACCCTGCTTGGGTGACCCTGAGGGACAGGGCAAAGAAAAGGCAAAGCAAAGGCTCCCCATGGCCAGAGCTTGAGGCAACTCATCTCTGCCTTTTTATTTAAGGTGGTTTTTTTGTGAGCTCGCTCTCTTTATCTCTCTCTCCCTGTCTCCCCCTCTCCCTCTCGGCCTCTCCCTCCCTCCCCCTTTCTACCTCAGTACTGCAGTGGGGAAGGTATTTTAGGCTCAAACAGATTTCCCCCCCAGTGATGTGGCAGTTCATATGTTCCTTCCAAATATGACCTGAAAGGTTAGAGGTGGTAAATGGCTCTGTGGCATGTTGACTGTAAATTTGAACTGAAGTGGAATCTGTAACCCATTATCAGATTCTGAATCAAGCTGCCTTGTCCTTTTCTAGTTTTTGTTTCAGTGAAAATAATGTGTTTTTATTCTGTCAATGGACAGTTTACATACCTAATATTAAAAGGGAATTGTATAATGAATACTTGATGTGAAAGAGACTAGTTAAATACTTCAACTCCAAGGGATTCCATTAAAGTAATAAGGAAATTACATTTAATTTTAAATGGTAGAAAGATTTTTTAAAATGTTATTGCTATTAAGCATTTATTACCCACACTCAACCGTTTTTTGCAAGTGAATTCCCAAAGCACAATACATCTTTATACAGGTGGAACAGAAATAGTCTCACAAAATATGTAGTTTGATGTCTTCTTAACATGGAAAGAAGCATACTTTTCCAAAGAATAGAATGTGATGGTTGGTTGGAGACTTTTGGAGTTACAAGCTTTTAGCTCTACCTCTTGAAATAAGAAAAAAATATATAAATGGGTCCCCAGATGAAGGCGTGGTGGGGTACTTTATAGCCCTGATTGGCTCCAGACACAGGCAGTGATTTGTAAGCAAGCAGTGACAAGAGGAAGTTAAATCAAAATTAAATTAAGGGAAGGAAGAAAAAAGAAGAGCTATCAAGGAGAGGTGATAAGTTTTCTGAAAGCTTCTAAATACCTATCTGTGGGTGACTGGAACTCTGTGAATATACCTCGCTTATGTCAAAAGATGAAACATTTCAGTCCTAAAAAAGACTTTACTTCTTTCTTTTTTAGAATTCTTTTTATTTAAAAAAAGAAAATTTAGAGATGCATTCTTGCTATGTTGCCTGGACTGACCTCAAATCTTGGGCTCCAGCTATCCTCCTATCTCAGCCTCCCAAGTAGCTGAGACTACAGGCGCGCAGCACTGTGCCTGGCTTCAGAAGTCTTTTAAAATATTCATTACCTGGTACAGTGGTACAGTGCAATTAGCACAGGCATATTTGCTTCTATTCTTTCCCATTGCCCGTACGGCAATAAAATCAGTATCTTCCATGATATTGCAGAAGGATTGATTTTCCTGTTTACATTTTGACATTTTGTTGTTCTGGATTGTGTAAATAAAACTCAGAATCGGAACCGATTAGATAGCTGCTCCCCACTGACTGCCATTTTTGCAGTTGTATCAGTCATTTACCCTTTTCATGGTCACCCCTATCCGGTTCATTATCAGGCCCCAAAGTTAGGCACTGTGTTCTACTCCTCGCCCAGCATCGAGCACAGCTGAGCACATAGTATTTGGATATTAAGTGAATAAGTGCCTGTGTTCTCTTTCTCATTCACTCCATTGCGACCATCCTGAGCCAGAGCTGACACAATAACGTTGAGCCCTGTCTCTCTCCAAGCTAAGCCACTGTGCAGCAAATGTTGCTTTCATCATTACTTTGGCTCAGAAGCATTGAGTACACTCACTCCCCATGTGATGAAAACAATCCCAGTTATTTGGTTGGTGTTCAAAGGTCCTTGTAAAGCTAGCCTGCCCACTTTCCAGCATTAAGCCCCAACCGTCCATCATCCCACCAGCTTGGGCCAGGCGGCTCAGTGAGCTATCCCCTCGGCTTGCCCTCTTGTCTGGCTCCTGCTATTCCTCCTGCCTGGACTGCTTGCTGTCCTTCACTCGCTCAAATTCCGCTTATCTTAAAAGGCACATTGTAACCCATGCTAGGATCCTTCCAAACTCAAAACATTTGCTGCCTGTATTACTTCATGGAGCTGTGTGTGGCCTGTGACATCCTTTGTATCACAGTTTTGTGTTGTTATTTAATGATTACAGTGTGGCTTACTTTCCAACTGCTATTGTGTTGTCTCCCAAATGATATTGTTTGCTTTGGGGATGGAAAAGGAGAGAGTAGGAGGCTGCGTCTAGCCTCTTTGTATTTCCCACGGTGGCTCTTGTGTCTAGGAGTACAGTCTTTAGACAGGACAGATCCTGTCTTCCTCCTCTTTGTATTCTCAGGCCTAGCAGAGCACCTGGCCCAAAGTAGGGGCTCGGCATATGGTAGCTGAGTAAATGAGCCGAAGGCACTGGGTAAACGAGCCGAAGGCACGCCTCAATATGTGTTCAGTAGTTTGGCCTCAAACTGAAAGAATCAACATAGGTAATTTTCCGTCCTCTGAAAGCAGTGAAAATCCCGTTTTCCATTTTGCTTGTCTCATCATTAGCAGTTCTCCCGCAAGCACGTCTCCTGTGCCTACCTTCATCTTCATGCTAAAATTTAAGTCAATTTCCTCTCATTCTCTTCCTTGTGAAATTGGAGGACAGCTGTTTTGTCGCCTTCTTATAAATAACCCTTCAACACGTTCTCCAGATTAAATTACCCCAAAGCCTTTTCTTTTTTCTCATACTTTTTAAAAAAGAAGCATTCGTCTTTTTTATTATTATTTCTTTTTCTAGCTCTTTATAAAACTGTATTCTTTTCATAAATGTACTGCAGGCTACCCCTGTATGGGCCTGACTGATGCTGTCTGGAATGGCAGGCTTGCTTTCCACATCTGGAATCTCATTCTCCTGTTTGTGTTTTGGCATATCTTGATAACTTTTTCTTTTTTTAACTTCATATCCTATCATGTTTAACTTGCGGTCCACTCTCGTCATCTCCCTGTTTGTTTCCTTTTTCTGTACATTTCTTCAAATGTGCAGCTTGATTTTCTTCCCACAGACACTAACTTGCTTTATCAGGGGTCTCATGTTTACAAGTTACAAGAACCCAATGAAAATGAGCTTAACTGATCAAAGGAGTTTATTGATTTATATCACTGAAAAGTCTAGTGGTGTGACACAACCTCCAGTACAGCTGGACTTGCTGGACTGAGCAAGTGCCACCAAAGGCCTGGTTCCTCTTGCTCCATCTGTCCTGCCTTCCGTTGGTGACCTCTCCTTTAATGTACCTCTGTGTCCTTTCTTTGTGGTGGTCACTGAGCTGCAACACTTACAGACCTCGCTTTCCCAGACTGCTCCATCCAGAGGAAGAAAGAGGCTTCTTCCTCGTAGTGCCCACCAAAATCTCAGGATTCAGCCCTTCTCACTGGCTCAAAATGAGTTGTGTGTGTTTCCTTAAATCCTCCCTCTCCCGGAAAAGGTTATACTGCTTAGCTTGGTCCACTTGGGATTCAGCAGAGGGAAGAAGGACTGGCTACAGGAGGAAGACCAGTTGAGCTGTTGCAGTAACCAGGTCTAGTCCAGACACAGTGAGGACCTGAACTAAGCCCGTAACTACTGGGACAGAGGTTAGATTCAAGGTGCATTTGACAGAAATTCAAACTTGTTCAATATGAGAGATGAAAATCGGTGGTTATAGATGACTTTGAGGTCTTGTTTGTAGGTAGTTAAGATGAGTTCAGTTTGCTGAACACCCAAGGGGCACATGTTTACCAGATTGCAAATGCAGAAATAGACTGGTGGAAAGGTTCCTAAGCCAAGGTTGTAGCCTGGGGCAAAAGAATGCAGTTGCCCGAGGGAATTTCAGATCAAAAGAAGAAAAGACCTGGGTGTGATTCCTGGAGAAAGACACGTTTGAGAGGCCAGCAGAGGATGAGAAACCAGAGGAGGAAGCTGTGAGAAGTTAGGTGTGTAGGCCCTTCCAAGTAACAGACTTATTTTTATCCAGGCAGTATTTAAGTATTGTGTGATGGTTTGTGGCATGGTAGTTAAGAACATGGACTCTGGACACTACCGCCTCCTGATGGTGGGGATGTGTGGGCAAACTATGTAGCCTCATTTTCTCATTTATATAGTGGGGATAAAGAATTACCTAATTTTGGAGGATTGAGTAAAGCATTTTGAAAATGCTTGGCACATAAGAAGTGTTTGATGAGTACGTAATACACAAATAAGAAGTGTTTGCTAAATAATCATATAAACCAATAAATACATGTGCCTGCCCTGCATTTGTACTTTTTTGTCTTTCTGCACTCACATACCTACTGACCAGTTAGTCTGAAGTCCAAAAAGTTTATCTGGACTTAAATAATTTCCTCTTCTGAAAGCTCTCAGTAGTTCCAGTGCAAATGCAAGTATTTGACTGCTTGAATGTTTTCTAGATTATTTATTGGATTATTTTTTCTATTGGCTATTAATCTTATCTGACTTTGATACACTTTTCTTTGTTTCTTCCACACTTTTCATATTTTAAAATTGTTCCCAATGCTTCATAGCATGCAGCTTTCCTTTTATTTTAAATACTTCCCAGAATCATTCCTAAAGTTCTGGAATGCTCTGTTGGTTGCTCCTCCACGTTTGTTCAATTTCTGGCAAGTTACTTTTAATCAGACGGCTTTTCTCATCCATCTGTAGGAACTGGCAATATTTTCGGTGCCTCTCCATTATGGTCAGGAATATGAACTTGCTGTCTTCTTCCTTTTCCATTTTCCTGAGTAGATGTCTTGGACCACTGATTAGATCTGTGTGCCTACAGTAACATAAGCAGGCACGAAGCTCAAATATGATTTAAAGGAGAGTATTGTGCAGAGTCTATTAGTCTATTAAGTTTTTTTCAAGTCTAGATAAAAATAGAACGATATTCAGAGTGTGAGTATGTTGCTGAATCTCTAACACTTGTGGAACCAGACATCGTGTGTGTTCATTTTTAAATAACTGGGTGGGTCACTCTTTTATTTATTATGAACACAAACACCGATGCTAACAACTGACATGTGAAAGGAAAGCGGGCAATAGTGATGAAAACCATTTAATGATTAGTGAGGAAACAAATATTGTTTAATGAAAATAAAAACCATGTCTAAAGGGCCTAATGCTGACTTTTGGAAATAGAACCATGTTGCGGTCTTTTGTGTACCCTCTGTCCTGTACAGTAGATATTGTTTAAAATTGCTTGGGAACTGGAGCTTGCAATTGTGAGTCTGGAATGTCCTGCAGATAATTAAGTTGTGGTCAGGCTTTGGAAAAATAAAAAGTTCTCGAACTATGATTTTATAAACATGCTACAATAACATTTCTTTATATTTAACAGTTTCTTATAGAAAGTTGATACTCTCATGAGGCATTGATTAAAGGTAAAACATCAAGAAAGAAAAAATATTAAATTAAAACTTCACTTAGGATGTTGACAGTTGGCTTGTAATATTAAACAGATGTGTGTGTTCCTGGGATATTCTTCTTTCTGAACTGAATTGCTCAGTTGTATTTTTTTTAATGACAACTACAAATTTTTGATGAGTTAATAATTTTAAACACCCTTTCTACAGTCTTCTGTATTCTGACTCCATCTGTAGTTGGAGCCCTCTCAACGAGATGATGAAACCTTTGGTGAAACCTTTGCTGCCTTTTCTGGAGTCTCTCATTTTCTTTCTTGTTTCTCCTCCCCACCCTTCCCCCCTTAGAGCTTAACTGGGCTCTTCTGATTTCATGATGCGTTTGTGGAGATTGATTCCTTGAAATAATTTTAGGATCATTGGGCGGAATTCTACCCGCACAGATTTATGTCTGTAGTCTACTTCCATATAACCTTCACTCTGGCATGTGAGTGTGCGAGTTGGCCTACGTTGTGGTATTGTGTTTGTGTGGTCAATTGTAAAGCCTTCATACTACATCTATATAACCAGCCATGCAGATCGGCCTGTACCCCACGCTGTGGGGCCAAAGAAATGTCTGGGGGGACCTAAAGGAAACCAGGCTGTGGAGTGAAGAACGATTCAGTAAATTTTTGTTTTTGCTTGGAAGGATTTTGCCTTAGGAAGACTTTGCAGTCTATTGCAGTCTGTAAGGGCCTGTAGGGTGGGGCGGGGTGGAGGGATGGGTTGGGGAGGTGGGGTAGACTTTGGCAAAAGAGGAGGAGTCAAGTTGGATTTTGTGGATGAGGCGAAAGTATTTTGGGCCTTCAAAGGTTCTTCAACCCTTTTTGCGAAAATAGATAAATTGTATGTTGTCGTGTTTGGGCTAATGAAATTTTTTTAGATGCTAAAGATTAATGTAACTGTAAGTCTTTGATATGTGGACATTATGTTTTCTGAAAGACATATCTCACTAGACCGGAGTCTTTGATTAACCTGGGCAAAGTTTTGTTGCTTTGGGTAGATTTATTTATCTTGGAATTATGCGTTGTTTGCACGGTCTTCCTTTTGGAGTCAGTGCTTTTTTTCTCTGCAGAGTCCATTTGAGAAGCTCTGGTTTGGGGCCTTAAGTATATGGAAGGCATTTTCAATAAACACAAGCATAGGCCTGCTAGGCTGATAAAAAACAATATATTTTATCAAACAGAACTTTTTTAAACCTCAGGAATAATGAATTCATTTTTAGTAGCACAATACTTGAATCTGGGTATTTGTTCTTTCTTAAAGTCTGATTTAGCAGCAAAAATATTTAAAGTGCATTTTTATATGAAAGGATTTGATGAATAAACATTTCAGGTCTTCAGCTTTTGTTCTCTAGTTCACTGTTGTGGACTTACTCTTAGTATTTTGTATTTTGTGTGTGTGGAAGGAAGGAGAGCAAATTTCTGTGTACGACATCTTAACAGGTTTAATGGAACCACTGCCTACTCTCCTGGAAATTTGAGATGCTAATTAAAGCTCCCTATTGGAAAGCGTTGGGAACTTTCAGCTCTATGCAAAAATGCTATATAAGTTCAGCATAATTTGTTACTTTAGAAAGAGCAATCCATTTTGACTTAAGAATCTGAAAAGCAGTAAACTATATCTGTTAAGATTTGTATCATTTAGCTTGTTGTGTAAGGCTTTGTGTTATTTCATTCCAAGTCCCTTCTAATGTTTACTATGGACTGTTGCAAATATCTTACATAGTTGTTTCTAGCTAGAGTTAATAATTATGAGCAGATTTAAGTAGAAAATGCTGCTTTGTTTTACCATTATTACTGAATCATAAGCTAAACGGTATTCTTTTATAGATATTTTGACTTGGCTCACCAATCCCGATTTCAGTATTATGCCTGCCTTAACAATAAGCTACTGCCATCAGCTACAGGGAATTGTGTTAGGCACCTTTATTTTCTGTATCAGTGTGGTATTGCAGTTTTTGCTACCCCAAAGTTAGAAAAGCATGGTATTTTTCTTTATTGTTCAATAATTCCACCATGGGGAAAGGGAAAGTCGGATGTTTTTCAGAGTAGATGATGATTCAGCGGTTATACCATTTGAACTACTTTCATCTTTTTAGAATCTCATTTGATTATCCCTTTTTTTCTGTACAGTGTCCGGGCCCTTACACCTATTTGACAGCTAATGAATTTGGTTCTGTTAAAGAGTGGAGAATACATGCTCATTTTTGCAGTGTTAGTTCTTTTAACTATTCAGTTACTAATGGGAGTGGAAGGTACTTATTGGTCCCTAGTGGTCTGACATGGGAAATGCGTCTCTGGAAACTTCATTAGAACCTTCCTTGAAGCTTTAACATTTGGCTAAAACAAAAATGTTAATAATTTTAGGTAGGTTGACTGGCTTATTTTAAATGTTCTTTGAGCTACAGTTGAAGTTAATACTTTTATCAACCTCTTATTAAAAATAGAGAAACTACATAATAAAAACTTGGGTACTCAATTAGCACCTGTATTTCAACTCACTTAGGAAATGAAGGAAAATTCTATAAATGCTTGTGTACTAAGTATATTGAGGAAACCCTGTCAGGTTTTTTCTCTTTGTCATCTTTATCATGCTTAATTTTCAAGAAAATAATGTGTTTGTTTCTGTGGTCACACCGTGATTCAGCATTGGCTTATGTATGACATTTTATTGTCCCTGTCCTAGAAGATTATAGAAGTTTTTATGAGGAGTGGTTTGTGGGTTCACACAACCCACTTGGAGTGCCATTTACTATAATTCTCTTCTAAAAGGACCATAAAACATCATGTAAATTGTTTAAAAAGGGAAAGACCTTTTCTGAGAAAAGCTAAGAAGAAATCTTTCCAGGCTTCCTTTTGTTTCCTATAGTCAGTGTCATGATTTTGAGCTCCCAATTTATTTCAAGTGTTAATGTCATAAAATGAAGTGCACGACGTGTGTATAAGTAAAGATGGTTGTGAGCTAGAGCTAGGCTACAGATGGGTGTTGATGCAGATAATAAATATTAAATTCACTATGTTATAATCCTTTAAGACATGTTTTCTGTGACTTTGGAAGTGAAATTAAAGAAATTAAAAAAGAAAGGGAGGGAGGGAGGGAGGAGGAGAAAGGAAGGATGAAAGGAATTACTTTACAGCATGCCTATCTTTTTTTAAAAAACCCTGTGTTCTCTTAAGTAGTTGTGATATGTTTGTAATCTACAGTAAGTCACCATTTTTGTAACCAGTCTTGTGAAACTCATATTTTAATTCACAAACAGATTTACCAAAGGAAACTCCTCTCCTTTGGCAGTTTTACCATTTCGGTTGGCTTCTTGCATTCAGTTTACATAAAATCTTACAAAGAAAGCATAAAACAGCACAATAACAAAGCCAAAGTTCTGTCACGGGTTTTTTTATACAAATGCCTTATTCTGATATTATCTTGACTTTGTGCATGAGCTCTATGGAGAACACGGACGGAAATTGTTAATAATTTTCTACAGCACTTACACAGTACTCTGTGCTTTTAGTCACTTAATACAGGTATATCTTATGTTGAGCTAACTGTTACAAGCAAATCTATATATATGTGAAAGATAAAGTTGGGCCAGTTCATTTTGCATAAAGATATATCATGTTTATAATAGATTTAATTTTTAAAGTCACTTCCTTAGTATATGTGAGATCATTATGTTTGCAACATTTTATAAGAACACTTATAAAGGAAATGATGATCGCTATATTCATGTAGATAGTGATATAAACATAGGTCTCTGCAAAATATTCTTTTAGTCAGACTGGTGTGTTTTTAAGAACACAAGATTATCTATGTGATTTCGAAACTAGTTTTGTGGCAAGAAGAGGCTATAAGTAGATCACATTTATGTATCTTGTAAGGAGTATCAGTAAGACTGCTAAATTTTCTTGAACATAGCTGTAAATCTTTTTGTTTTAAGTATAAATTCCTTTCTACATATATGTGTGAGTTCATGAAAAATATTAACTTGGTTTTATTATGTGACTATGAATTCCCCCTTTTCTTATGTGTAAAAACACACATGCACAACTAACTTCCCAAATTTTGAGGACTCTTTGGAATTATTTTTTTCTGCACTGTTTTCCTATTTTTTAATTTTTCTGATGTTGGAGTATTTCTGTTCTGTTAGTATCACGGTAGCTGACAGAAGTGAATTTTGTAAATAGAAAATGAAGGTTTAATTGAAAAGGAGATTGAAAAAAAAATCACCTAATGTCCTGATGTGGGTGGGAACGAGAGAGGAAGAATGTGCTGAGGAACCTCGATGCCGCTGGTGCAGAGCAGCCCTCGGAATCCTCCAGCGATTCTCCGAAGGACTGTTGGATAGAGCTGGGGGCTCTTTGACCAAGATTTTAGCCTGAGAACCAACTTCCTGTGGTTAAGCATATGAAGCAGAGTCAACTTTCTGTGGCATTTTAACCAGTGCTATTGAGTGTGCCACAAATTTTTATAATTAAAAATTTTTTGTGTGACATTATTGCAGAAATTGTTTTAATATGTTTTGTTTGGAAATAGAATAGGTACTACATTGGAGGAACCAAATACCAAGTTGTCCAAGTTACTTATTACTTTCCACTGTGAATGTATAATACTTTGCTATATAACATTATATAAAATGCTATGTTTAGGGCTTTTTCTTTTTCTTTTAGATTGAGAAATCATTTTATTTTTAATGTTAGCACAGACAAAATACTTCCTAGTCATTTATAGTTATTAAATAAAAATGCATAGGATTTTAGTCAGGAATATATGTACTGCGTTTTTATAAATTATTCAGTTGCAAGATATCTAAATTTATTTTGCTTACAACATACATCCAGAATGTTGATGTTTCCTTGTTTCTGTTTTTCCCTTGAGCCAGTTAGGAAATATTTTTTATAGACTTTGGTATAGCTAACGTTTTTTCCTTACGTGAAAATCTTCATCAATATGACCAATTCCTGTTGGAAAAGAGGCACAGCTTTTCAATTTTTTCCCCCAAAACTGCAACTTCAGAAAATATGTAAGAGATGTAGCAATTAACCTACATGCACATTTATAATACTAGAAAATGGGCAGCTAGTTACATTCAAAGACAGGATCTGATAGGCCCAAATTGCTTAAAACATCACAGTTATTGAAGATATACCTCAGGGAATTTGAGAAACCATTTAACAGATGAAAGTACATTTTGAAAAGTCTGACCTTACAGGCAATCATAAAATGAATCAAAACAGTGCTTTTTTTCCCCCTGAAATGTACAGAGCCCATCTGTGTCTAATCCAGTAATTATAGACTGTGTTCAATTACCTTTTCAAACTTGGAGCAGACTGGAGACTAGGCAGTGAACAAACATAGGGTTTTTGTCTAGACCTCAATTGACCACAGTCTAAAACTTGAATTTATATCTAATTTTATTTTTTGTTTTGTTTGATAGTTCTTAAAGGATTCATTCTTGCTTCTTGGTGTTTTTACTTTCTTAGAGTTGAGATACTGCCTTTTCTCATGAACTTTTGTATTGACTGTAGCTTATGCTGTAATCAGATGTTTGTTTTCTGAATACTTATTCTTGTCTGCAAATCAATAATTTGTACTGGACAAAAGACTGCCTGGGGTGGGTGAGGGGATTTTACCAGTGAGTAGTATTTTTTTAAGTAGTCTTTTAAATGTTGCTGACTATAACTCTTTTTGTAATGTGTTAGGAAAAAATAATTTATTTTCCTCTTAAAATTGGAAAATGATAGTTTAGATAATTTCCAGTTGCTTTGTATACTTAATAAGTTGTTCTTTAAAATATGTGTAGACTGCTGAAACAAATCTGTCTTTCTCTTTTCAAATATGTCTTACAATTTTTCTCTTAACACATTTTTATTGCATTTGCTAATCAGACTGGTATCCATTATAAGATATAGTGTATAGTATTCAAAATCATTTCAAGTAATTTCCCTTAATAAAGTCAGTTTATGAACTGATGAATCTTTGAGTCAGAATTACCATGAACTGCCACAACCAGTTCAAAATATTTAAATTTTATCCAGGAACCTTGGTAATTCAAGTTTTTCTTAAAACACAAAGCAAACAAAAGGTGACCACAATGTTTAGAATCATTTATGCAATAGTCAATGTTCTTTTCCACCATTATTTAGTATTCACAGTCATTCACATTCCAATTAGCATTGGAAACAAAAATTTCAAGGTATTTACTGGAAATAATCATTGGATATCAAACCATGAATTTTTCTAGAAGCTTTACAATCATTTCTAGTATGTTATACTGTTTTTTAAAAGTTGTATTCATTTAGTTTCACCATCCTTTGGAAGTTTTAAGGATTTTGTCATTGGGGAGAGAAGCAAATTTATTTGGTTGCATGAATGTGTTTTCTGAGAATTGTATGGGGAAAGTGAAACTTGAAGAGGCTTGCAAGTACCTCATGTTGAATGTTTCCATGAGACATTTGCTCAAGAACACTTGGCTACTATGATTTCCTTACTTCCTTTCTGTTCCTGTATTTTATGGAACTGTGGTCATAATTAGCCTCCACTGAATGCTAAGATCTTCACAGAGAAGGCAAAAGATTAGTCTTCTTAACTAGGGACTTGAGAGCTCCTTTGTATTCTCTCTCATTCACGCCCTCATCTGATGCACAGAGAATGTTCTTACTCCTCCATTCTGTTCACAGACCAGAGCTCCCTTCTACTTTCTGCTTTGCTTATCTATTGTGGGTGCCTCCTTTGATGGTTTGGATTTTTATGTTAGCTGATTGACCTGTTCATGCCACTTCCACTTCCCCGGGACTGTAAGCTCCTTCAGATAAAAGATTGCTTGGGTGTTTTGTCCTCCCATTGTATTCCAGTGTCAAACACAATGCCTGACTTGTGGCAGGCACTTGTTCCTTGTTGACTGAATGGGGACAAGTGGCCATCCATTCAGAGTTCTTAGTATTAACAGTAGTCGTGAAGGATCCTTAAAAGTTAGCAGAAATCACATCTAAGTACTACGTAGTTTTCTCTTTTTTTTGCCATAACAAATAAAAATAGAACTTTATTTTTCTTTTTCATTCTAAATTTTTTAAAAAGAGAACAATGATTGAATGAATTTTATTCAGGAAGTCTCTTTTCCATTGATGCTGTACTGTCTATCGCTGTGCTTGACAAATTGATTGTTTAACTGAATGGCAATATTGATGCAACCACTTTCCCCATCTGCAGTGAGAGGAGGAGAAACATGTCTCCAATTGCATAGCTATGAATCTTCCTCGTTCATAGAGAAGCCTTGCAGAAATAATCAGTAAACAGTATTGAACACTTACTGCTTTCAAGGTGCTGCTTGATGCAGTGAAGCCATAACATGCACTCTTGGCCTTGTGGATTCAGAGTGTGGGGTTGACCCAGTGTCTCCTGTAGACTGGGTTATCTCCTGCAGTAGAAGGCGGAGTCTCAGTGCTCTCTCCAGTGTTGACTCTTATGTATTTGAAGTTCTCCCCCTACCCCTCATGTCTTCATCATACCCCTGCCTCCAGGAAGGAAACAATCATGTCATTTATGAAATCAAGCCGGAATGGAACATCAGTCTTTTTAAGAAAAAATAAAGTTTATGTTGTTTAATCACAGTCAACTGGCAAGTTATTGCTGCATTATCAAGGGGACATCCCGAACCTCTGGCTTTACTGTAAGTTGAGTGCTGGGGTAGTTTTCACTCAGCATTAAGAACCTCATTGGTCATTCCTATTTGTCAGATGTCTGGTTCAAATGCAGGAATGTGACTTTTTACTAACTGTGGGATTGAAAAAATTTTCTATGTGCTACATTTATATAATCTACTTATGGACTTTGAAAATAGCACTATTCCTGTACAGATAGCTCACTGGGGAATGTGGCCCCTAAAACCAATAACCATAACACCATAAGATCTAAGAACAGAGCAGTGAGGGCCATGACCATCAGGCACAAGACTCCCACACAGCAGACTGACATGACTATGCAGGTTGAAATCCCCGCTCTTTCCTGTACTTCCTCAAACCTTCTTCTCTGTCCTTTGAGTATGATTGGCTCCTGGCTGGATGAAGGGTGCTGCTTCTATGATAGAGCTGTAATCATAGAGATTTTCTATGTGCTACATTTAAGTAATCTGTTTATGGACTTTGGAAATAGCATGATGCCAAGTGCTTGAGTCTACTTCTGCTGGAAGATCATGGGTGAGTGGAAAATCCCTGAGTTCTGGCTTGGCTAAGGAAAGCTGAGATTTGAAATCCAGGTCAGAGCCCACCCACTGCCTGATATTCCCTCTCAAAGTACAGGTGGTTCTTAAATTAACATAGAATATAATTTCTGGGATTTGTCAAAGAGAGGACCAGAGAGGGATTTCCTGTGTCTTATCTTCTCTTCCCCTTTGGGAAGCCTTAACATTTTTAACTGCTTCCCTCTCTAAATCCTAAATTGGACGCATTCATGTCTGTTTGATATGTATATTATCATATTCCTAGATTTTATTCTTGGACCCAGTTGGAGAGTTTCAAGGCAAACATTTGGTTTTCTTTTAGCCCACAAATTGGGCAATGGTTGTTCAATTATGGTCTTCTGTGGACCGAGGTAGAGTCACGTGTTAAAAGAATATTTTATTAGTAGCCCACAAAGTATCCCAACTGTCAGCTCTTTGTCATGTCTGACTGTGAGCAATATATGGTAATCATATTCCCAAATTTCATCTGTGGATTACTTAAATGTGTCATCCAGAAATTCACTTTAAAATAAATCAGTGAAAAATATGTCAAGCATAGATATTACGTACTCTACTTGCCTGATTATCCAAAAAGTAATAGTGATCTCCCAGTGGACTCAAATGCTTCCTAGAGTACTAACTCACAAGCATACCTCAAATGTAGAAAAGCAAATCCAGTTCAGTATTATGAAGAACTACTAATGACATATTTGCTGTATGTTGTGCTTATTAATCAGTATTCAGTGATTACAGATGTCATGGATACCTATTATTGGTGGCCCCCAGACCATCTTTCTGTCAACAGTAGCACCTTCCTCCTTTTGGGTATTGATCGTACCTCTGACATCAACCAAATGATTTCAGCAGAAACTGCTGTTCCCATAGTATCTTCTACTCTCTAGGTCATAGAGCAGGGGAAAGTCCCAGACTCAAAGTGGGCCAGTCAGAATCCTTTTCCAGGATTTTTTTGAATTGGAATTAGGAAAAAGAGTTGTTTTTTTGTCCAAAGGCCTGGATTTTCAAAGAGAACTCAGGAGCTGTTTGAGGCCGGTTTTCATTGCTGAGTTGCAATGAGGAAATTAAAGCTAAAATGTAGTGGAAAAATAAGTCGAAATTAAGGAGTTCTAGAGAAGTTTTAAGTACCTGGTTTCCACTGTTTCAGAGGCCCAGCTGTATCTTTGTCCTTCCCGTGTTCTGATCACTTAAGCCAGTGCTTCTTAATGTGAGCAGTTTTGCCTCCAGGGTATATTTGTCAATGTCTAGACGATTTTTGATTGCCACACTATTAGCATCTAGTCAGTAGAGACTGAGGATGCTGCCACACATTCCACAATGTACAGGACAGCTCTCCTGCAAACACCTCATCCCTACCTCTCCCACAAAACAAAGAACTATCTGGCCCCAATGTGTCAATAGAGCTTAGGCTGACAAACCCTGCATTTTAACCCATCCTTTATAAGTCCCTTCTCCCCCTTTTTGGGAAGGCTAGGTGGAATTAGTTTCTATTCGAGAGCCGTAACTAACTTAGAGGTATGTACATAAATGAATTATGAGTACTGTTTGGTGATTGGTTCACATTTCAGTCCCATATTTAAGGTTTTTCAGCTTGTAGCTAACCTAGTATACAGATATCCCATCACCTGGGTTTACAAGGACTATTGATTAACCTAGGATACAGGTGCCAGTAAATTATTTGTAGAATCTGTCTTGGGAACCTGAACAACATGTATTCCAAACTTTTGAAGCAAAGGCTATTCATAAATTGCTACTAAGATTGCATCAAAATTATGCTGTCCTCCCTAAGATTTCTAAAACCTGCATGCAAATTATAGATCAGAAGGAAGTCACCATTTTTAGGAATTACTGTGATAACAAGGTGTTCAACTACATGGAATAAAACAACACTCTTATAAAGGCCCTAATAAAGCATTTAGCACAAGGAACTGCCAGAGTCTGCCCTAACATGGGCTGGAGAAGCAAAGTTCCTCTTTGAAATTATCAGAATGCATTGTACCTTTGATTCATCTCCCAACCCACATTCAGACCATGTCATGGATTTCCTGATGGACAAATTGTGAAAAGAATGTTACTGAATGACTTGGCAATGAAAATCTGAGATATTTAGCAGGGGCGTACAATTAATCACTCAGATTAAGAGCCAGACTGAAGATTACCTATATTTTGCACCAAATCCTTTTTTTTTTTTTTTTTTGAGTTGGGGTGTCACTCTGTCACCCAGGCACTGTTATATTGGCACAGTCATGGCTCACTGCAGCCTTGACCTCCTGGGCTCCGGTGATCTTTCTGCTTCAGCCTCCTGAGTAGCTGGGACTACAGCTGTGTGCTACCACACCTGGCTTTTTCTTCTTCTTCTTCTTCTTTTTTTTTTTTTGTAGAAATGAGATCTAGCTATGTTGCCCAGCCTGGTTCTTTTTTTTTTTTTTGAGTTGGAGTCTCACTCTGTCGCCCAGACTAGAGTGCAGTGGCTGCTTCCGGCCACCACAGCCTCGACCTGCTGCCTCGACCTGCTGCCTCGACCTGCTGGGCTCCAGCGATCCTTCCGCCTTAGCCTTCC
>NW_007245915.1:141430-229684 GCF_000164805.1 Carlito syrichta
GCCCAGGCGGGTCTCGAACCCACAGGCTCAGGCAATCCACTCACATCAGCCTCCCAAAGGCGCGGGATTACAGGCTGAGCCACCGAGCCCGGCCAGCCTGGTTCTTAAACTCTGGCCTCCCAAAGTGCTGGGATTACAGGCATGAGCCACCATGCCCAGCCCAAATCCTTTTTTTTTTCTTTCTTAAACTTTCTTTGATTAATTTTGTCTTTAAATCACTTGGTTTTTCTTTTTCTGCCTTCCCTCGTTGCTCTGGTTAAATAAACTAAAGATAAATTAGCAGAGTATTCTGTGAAGCTGAGTTTCACTTTCTCTCTTTGTCGCTCACCTCGGCACACGTTGGCACACAGTGGGCACTAGTTACTTTGCTTTTTCATAAAATGAGAAATGGCGATTTCCTCCAGTCCCATAGCTCTAAATATTATCTGTGGTCCAGCAACTCCCAAGTTTGTATTTCCAGCTCAGGCCTTTGCCTCCTAAGTAGCTGGAACTACAGGCATGTGCCACCACACCCAGCTTATTTTTTTTTTTTTTTGGAGAGACTAGGTCTTACTATGTTGCCTAGACTGGGCTCGAACCCCTATGCTCAAGCAATCTTCCCGTCTCGGCCTCGCAGAGCTCTGGGAACCACTGCACTTGGCCAGTAATTTTTACTTTAGTTATTTTGATAGGTGTTTAGTGATATTTAATTATAAATTAGGATTTCTCTAATGACTGATGGTGTTGAACATCTTTGATGTGCCTATTTACCTTCTTTAGAGAACTATTCAAGTCTTTTGCCATTTTTAATTGAGTTGTGTATTTTCTTCATTTTAAAATTGAGAGTCCTTTATATATTCTGGATATAAGCCCGTTGTCATGTATGTGATTTGCACATATTTTCTCTTGTCTCCCATTGAGCTTATCTTTTCATTGTCTTAAGGTAAATACTCTTGATGAGTTGCAAGTTGTGTTGGAGCTTTCTTGTCTGCTTACTTGTATATCCTCTGTCCCTAGTAATCTAGCAGAAAACAGATATTCAGTTAACATTTTGGTAATGGATGAATGAGTGAATGAATTCCTAATCTTATTGATTAGCAACAGATTTTTTTTCCTGAGATATAATTAATATATAAAAGTAAACCTGATTAGTTCGTTTCCCTGATCAAAACATTCCATTCCAGTTCTCTCTCTAAAAAAATAAATCTCTATCATAGATTATAAAGCATGGCATGACCCAGCTTGATTCCTTGAACATGTTGTGTTCTCTACCTCCTAGCCATTACATATGCTGTTCCCTCTATCTGAAACAGACAGGGAACAGCTCTCAGGGTCTCCCTGTTTTTGCTTCTCAGAACTTTATTTATAAATACATGTTTAGTGTTTTTCTTTCTTCCATACTGTAAGCCAGTGACCTTTAAGCATTTTTATTTGTGTCCCTAACAGAATTCTTTAAGAAACTAAGTAACCTCTCATATATATATTTCAAGCTGACATCTATAATTTTTCATCATAAGTTTAAATAGTTACAAAGGATATAGTCTCCAGTGTACTATAAAACTTGACATTTTAAAGTGAAACTTTTTATCACTCTTTTAAATGCATCCCATGGAATCTGAATACATTATTTGATATCCACCATCATTTGTTGGAAAAAAATCCTTGAAAAAACTTTATAATCATAAATTTTATGTTTGTTTTTCTCCTTAAACTCAAGTTTCATTTCACTTTCCCTATATAATATCCTCTCTGTTTGTGCTTAGATATCTTTTATTGATCATTCTGTCATACTTCTATGCAATACAAATAGGTATGCAAGTTAAAATTTAGTTTTTTAAAAAATTTCCGTAATGACCAAAAGGCTCTAAGTGTTGTGTGTTGAGTTAACTTTGTAATTATCATTAGTGTGCATGGATTAAAACAAAAAATACCTTATTTCATCAGAAAAGTCTCTCAAAATAGATGCCAATCTATTTTGTTTTTTTCTAGCTAGGTTGTGTGCAACTGAATGATTATTACTTATTTTTAGACTGTGACAGGGTTCAATATCAATTACATTCTTAATCTTCATTTCTTATACACATAAGAGTGAAGAAATTTATTTATATTAATAAGTAGAAGAGAAGGGAAGTTTTGTATAGCCCTGTCATCCACTCTGTTCTTGGAACTTCCTCGGAGTTCATCAGCATCTTTTGAATGATCTGTCAGGCAACAACTCAGTTAGATCTTGTATTAATTTTGTTGAATGGAAAAGACTGGGAGCCCCAGACTTGTGAAGAGACTTGTCCAGTCGCTGGAGTTATTCGCTTTCTCAGTTATCCAGGATTTCCGAGTGTCCCTTTGTTAGAAGTTTTTATATCCAGGACAGTGCAGCATAGCAAGAATTGGGTTTGGAGAGGACTCTGTTTTTATTTTCTGACGTGGGAGAAAGGGATTGTGTTGGGCACGTGAAAAAGTAGAACCCGCGAGGTCATGGCAGATTCTCATGCAAATTTGCATCAGAAAGAAGATGGATGGAAGGTGGGGATCTTGTTAGTTCCCTTAAGATCTCAATTCAGCCTCCACATGCAGGGACACCCATCCCTCCTTGCTGTGGACTGCTGCTGAAAGTTACAGCAGGGCCAAGAACTATGCTCTTTTTCCCCCAACCACAATTTCCTCAACTCAAGTCATCTAGTAAGAACTCAGTAATTTTTTTTTGTTACTGATGTTGAATACAGGGAAACACTTTTTATGTCAAATTTGACTCCAAATCAATGAACCTTCTCAGTTTCATTTGAAAAAATATTAAAGGGACAATGTTTTTTATTTCTGAGTAGTTTTTTATGCTATGAAGTTAATTTTCAAGATGAAGAATATTCTTTTATAAGTAAAGCTTTTATAGACTCAGTAGCTTCTTGCTAACCTAATAATTATGCCACTTTCCTTAAATTATTTTTCTGTTTTCCCAATTATATTGTTTTAGGTAATGTTTACTGTTTTTCAAGTAATAACGGTCTGCTCAAATTGAAGGCTGAGGCGGAAGAATCGCCGGAGCCCAGCAGGTCGAGGCTGTGGTGGCTGGGAGCGGCCACTGCACTCCAGTCTGGGTGACAGAGTGAGACTCCATCTCAAAAAAAACCAAAATAATGCTCAATAATGTTAGTGTATTTTTGGTACTTTTTATACTAATGTAATTTTCGTAAGAGTAAAAAAGTATTGTTGCCATTTGTTCTCTTTTTGGCCTATGGTGCTTTGAGGTATCTGGCAGATTCTTTTAGATACATTATACTTAATAGATGTCTTCAAGCATGCATCAAATCAGTATGTTATATTGCTGTTAAGGAATATTAACTGCAGATTGGTAGCTTCATCTTTCTGTTAATGTGCAGATTCTTAATGCTTAGGAGTATCTTGGAGGTTTCTGTTTTTCTTCAGAAAATCTAATACAGATTTTCGATTGCCTTTTAAAATGCTGTACTTCTCCAGGAAACCTTATCTTCAGAATAGCATCTGGTTTTCTGTGAAGTCGTAATTTTGAAATAGAATTTCCAGCTGTGTCATCTAGTTTTATAGAGCCTGAATTGAGAATCAAAAGCTAAGTTATGTATTTAAATACCAGGAGTGAATGTTATCTTTCTTTTTATAAAGCAGTATGGCAATTGTATTTAAGTATTTCCAATTTGCAGAGTTATTGTTCATGGTCTGCTCCCAGAGAAGCAAGATTAAATAACAGCTGAACAACAGCTCTGAGTGACTAGGTTACATTTTATTCTTCTGTTACTGTCTGTGAACTTATACACTGGGTGTCTCCATAGTGAAAGATACGATGTTAGAACTCAAAACAGCCTGAGAGGTCATTTGGTCTGACTGCCCTCATTTTCCACATGTGGAAACTTTTGCCCTATATAGATAAAGCGATCACAAACTTGAGGTGAAAAGATTGGGTTTCATTGTGCTAGGATACTCATTTTAGTGTTAAGTAAAATAAGTGGAATATAGAAAGTACGTATAATAAGATTTCACTTGTATGAGGGATATACAGTCATCTGTTGGTGTCTATGGGGGGTTGATTTCAGGATCCTTGTGGATACCAAACCTTGTGGATGCTCCAGTCCTTGATATAAAATGGTGTAGTATTTGCACATAACCTCCACAAGCCTCCCATATACTTTCGGTTCTCTAGATTACTTACAGTACCCAAAACTATGTAAGTAGTTGCTATATTATATTGCTTAGGGAATAAAGAGAAGAAAAAAGTCTATATATGTTCAGTACAGATGCAACCATCCATTTTTTTCCAAATATTTTCCAGTTGCGGTTGGTTGAATTTACAGGTGTGGATGCAGAACCCATGAATACAGAGGGCCGACTGTACTTGCATAAAATGGAAAAGTATATATCACAGGGATAAAAGAGTTTATTTCTGGGAGATGTTTTTCTTATTTATATTTTGCATATTTTATAAATTCTACTATAAGCAGAAAATAAGGTATAAAAAAGAAATTTAAAATGTAGTTGAAGCAGTCAATTTTTTCACAATACAAAGTGATCGAAACTCATTTTAAAATCCCATTGAAGATGGGATCACAGATACATAGTCCCTGCTGCCTGCGCTTGGAGAGTCACACAGCTTTGCCACCTCATCCCTGTGTTGAGAATCCCAGGAGTGGGGGCCCGTGGACTCTGGGCAGTGGGGTGAAATCCACAAGTAGCTGTTTTAATCAGCAGTTATTTTATTTGGGAAAAAAACTTGAGAAACCGTTTCCCATTATTGAATGAACATCAGTTTATCCCTTCACTTAGCAGTTTCGAGTACCAGTATTCTAGTTAGTTTCTCTGACTTGAGAAAACATTCTGCAACTAGTGATTCTTTGCCCAGTGATGGTTGAAATTTTAATAACTTACCTTGCCAGGGTGTTCTTTATACAGGTAACTTGACACAGTTCCTGTTTCACCTGGTTCAGGTTTAAGAATTAAGTTGGGCTAGCTATTAAATAATGAATGTTTGTATAGAAGCCAGCCAGTGAATAACTAGGAACCTGAAAATGCAGCTTTACTCAGTGCTAGGTTTGGTGGGGGCTATACTGCTGTTTCTTAGCAGTACAACACAGTCAAGCAGCTGTGTAAGTGTAAGTGGAATGCTGTTTTTTGAGAAGGTGAACTTTTCCAAAGTACAGTGTGGTTTTCTTTGCTCTCAGAACTCTTTGGAAAAAAAACTATGAACATTTTGAAGTCCTCAATTCCACTTTATAATTTCAAATTAATAACTTCTTACTACTGTAATTTCATATGTTTTATATGACCCCCAGGAAAAAAAAGTATTTACTTAGTTCAAATTTCTTATATTGATTTCAGTTGGTCTCGTTCCACATTACAATTACAATTATGGCTTTCCATTCCACACGGTATGGCTTAGAGTTGTGTTTCAAATTTGAAATGGGCTGTGCATTATTAAAGCTACTGTTTTTAATTTGAAAGAAAATATTTTTTAAGGAAAGTTTGTTAGGCACTGGGATAAATTTTTGAAATATTTGTCTAACGTAAATTAATGATCACCTCAAATTGTTATTCCCCTGCTGAGAACTGACACTTTTAGCTTCTTCATTTGCTTGTTTGGCCTACTCGTATATTTTGTTTAATATGCTATAACTAAGGAATTCTAGAGCTAGAATATTGTCTAAGTGAACTTTCTGTATTCTTGCAAAAATAACCTTAAATTCTGTGAAACAGGTGATGTCTGTTGTACTCTTAAAGAGGAGAAAATTCCATGGTTTTCCCAGTGCTGAACTTCTTTTCTTGTCCACATCTCTCTCTGTCTTTCTCTTTTTCTTTTCTTTTCTTTTCTTTTTTCTTTTTTTTTTTGGTATTTTTAAAAATTTATTTATTTATTATAAAGATGTGGGGTACAATTCAGGGTTAGGTATACAGACATGGAACATGCAGGTCCCCTTGTTGATGAGGTGTGCCCCTCCCTCCCCTGACAGTTTCCCAGACTGCCAGTGGCTTTCTTGCAGCATTATAATTGTTCAAGGTCACCTTAGGAGTGAGAACATATGGAACTCAGTTCTTTGTTTCTGTGATAAATCACTGAGTATGTTCAACTCCAAATCCATCCAATTTGCTGCATAGTCCATATATTTGTCCTTATTTATGGCTGCATAATGTTCCATCATATATATATACCACATTTTTTATCCAGTCCAGCTTCGATGGGCAACACGGTTGGTTCCATGTTTTTGCTATTGTGAATAGAGCTGCAACAAACATGCATATGCAGGTATCTTTTTTGAAGGATAATTTGAGTTCCTCCAGGTATATTTCCAATAGGGGAATTGCTGGGTCATATAGAAGTTCATTTGGAAGACAGTGTGGCGATTTCTGAAAGAACTAGAAATTGGCCTTCTATATGTCTCTTTTTCATTTAATGAAAATCCTACATCTTTTTCTTAAAACTTAAGCTGCTCTGTTATGTAATCTATGCTTGTATGGTTATAATCTATTTTTATTAACCTCCTTAAATGTCCTGACTGTCTATTTTGTATTAGCTGATAGTTTTGTTCTGACAGTAGTGTTGTATAGTTGACATGGAACTGTTTTCCTTGGAGAGATTATGAAATATTTGATTGTGGATTGGATCGATGATAATAGATAGTCCAAACACTTGTACTTACTTTTATTTACCTAATTAATACATATTTATGGAATATTCACTATGTGCCAATCATTGTGCTAAGTTTTAAGATACCAAACAAAGCCATTAATACTAAGTATTTTAAGGCATAGCAGATTTAATATGGAAATCTTTTTAGTATATTAATAGTGATATTATCACTATCTGGGGTTTATTACTTTAAAGTACCATAAGTCTAATATGGAGAACTTTCTGACATATTGTTACTAATATTATTGGGGGGAGGGTTATTATCACCTTTGGTTTTATTATCCAGTAGTATCTTGCAAAAACAACCCAGAAGAGTCACTGCAAGTCTGTTTGCTTGTTTTTGCTGGGAGTGCTTGCTTCCAGAGAATTTTTATTCCAAACAGACACCTAAAAACTTCCAACTTTGGGGAAGACATACATAAATGAGTTGTAAATTTCTAATGAAAAATAACATGTGCTGAAGTTCTGTGCGATGAGAATTTCCATTTCCTTTCTAGAAAAGAGTGACTCAGTTTGAGTTTCTTGATTAATATTGGCATTAAAGTTTTACGGACTGCTTTTAGTAAGTAGGAAAGCTCAGCAGCTGCTCATGTACAGAATGAGTCATCATGCCTCTCTGACAAACACTGTATATCTTCTGGTGTAAGCATTTGTGAATATATTCTCTGTGCCCAGAATCATAGTCTTCTTACATTCTTATGTCTTAGAAGACACAATTGATGTTAGTTTACCTCTGCAGGAAGAGATAATTCTAGGTATAGTTGATACATCTCAGGAAGGTAGGGCAAGGTGATTCAAGAACCAGAGGACACATTTTTTATTGGCAGATCTCATTTGTGTTCAGGGTAGTGATAGCATGATGGGCAGTATGGACAGTAGTGAAGAACGAAGATTCTGGAGCCAAGTCAACTGGGTTTTAATCCAGTTCTGCTACTTACTAGCTGAGTGATATTGGGCTTAACCTTTTGGAGCCTCAGTTTCCTTGTGTATACAATAGGAATAATCAGTTCTTTCATGTGTAAAATAATAACAACTTTATAAGGTCATCAGTGAAAATTAAATGTGTGCTTGGTGCATGGTGTTACTCGAATGCTATTGAATGAGTAATAGATATGCAGTTAGCCACCGATGTTTTGGTTTTAGTCACAAAATAATGAAGTAACATCTTACACTTCCAAGGTCTGGTCGGTCGAGGCTGATTAAGTTGAATGGTGACGTTTCCTCCCCTGGCTTTTCTCCACTGATGGCGCATCGCAAACGTTTTGGAAAACAGAAGTCTGTGCTCCTCACTGGCGTGTTGTCCGGTAACCCTGGGAATTCGGCCTGAGCCTCTGAAAGCAAACCGGAGGTCAAGCTGTCCTGACCCCATCCTGAAGAGGCCTTCTGGCACAGGTACTGGGACCAGGGGAGTCGTCTTGTCCTCACAGCCCCGGCTCTGGAGCCAGCGTGGGAGTCTGGGCAACGTCCTCTCCCATCCCAGTGATTTCCTGCTTGTGCACCAGTTGAGGGCCTACGTTCAGAGTCATCCTAGAAGCCGCTCTAGCTGAAACTCCAGGCTCTGTGTAAAACAAGAAGAGGCCAGTCCTTACGTGGTCTAGGGACTCTAGTGAAGTCCTCCTTAGAGACTGGCTAGTTTGCCTTGCGAGGAGGAAAGAGTCTTCTCCCTGCTTCCTTGAAAGGACCTGAAAGTCACTGCCTTCCACCCACTTCATCCCACTATGTCAGGCATCTGTTCTTTTTTGCACCCTAAGTGCTTAGGGCTTGTGAAATTTTAATCTCCTGCAGGACACCATGGTATAATGTCACCAGTGGTGGTTTTTTCCTCCAAACCCGTGGTGTAGCTGTTATTTAGCATGGGAACTGTCAGAGAGAAAATGGCAGTCTTCCACCCATAGTTGGGTAGGGCGGCATCTTGAGTGAGGCTTGAGAATGCACACACAAGCTCCGGATTTTAAAACAGCACAGATCTCCCAGGCCTCAACTTGTCCTTCTTGGCAGCTTGGTGGATGGTGTGGGAATGTGGATATTGGTTGCAAAGGGGAGAGGCTGATGCACTGAGCGGGAGTGGGGGTGGGATTTAGGAGCCCTTGAAGATGCAGACCCTGCACTGCCTGACTGCAACTGACTGTAGTGGTTCAGTAGGAGCAGTGATGGCTGTGAGGTTTTCCTGAAAGGGCAGCGATGTCTCATAGCCAAGATGCAGGAGCTCACTGGACTGTGTTGGGAGGAGGGAGATTGCCAGGATGTGCTAGCCTTGGGGTCTTTGGGTGCTGATTCATTTTGCCACCTGGGCCTCTCCTCTTTCCCTTACCTCCTCACTATTAGTGTTGCCATTTAGGAAACTGGTGTTCATCTCATTTAATGGCAGCCTTGGGCAAGTCCCTTTGACTCTCAGTTTCTTCATTTTTAGGTGGAAGTTCCTGTATTTGCTTTACCTTTCCTTTGGGAGTGTAAATAAGACACGGAATAAAAAAGAGAAATCTCATTTTTGAGAGTGTATTTGGCAAAGAGCTCTTGATGAAAGTATATTATTTAAGGAAGTTTAATTCACTGTAGAAAAATATCCCATCTGATAATCGTAGATGTTCTCATTTTCTTTCCCGTCTTTTAGACATGAATCCTGTGTAGAGCCCATAGTGTTAATAGGGACAGAGAGCACCACTGCTCTGCCGTTCTATTTTGCATTTTAACATGTTCTGTTTCTTTAAACTAGAATACCGTAAGAACTCCTTTTCTCAAAAAAAAAAAAAAAAAAAACTCACTTGTAGTTTGCTCAGCAAAATTCATTTACCTACAAATGAATTTTGTTAAATCATTTTCCTTTTTAAAAATTGGGTCCAGGTATGCGGGTGGGAGATTGGAGATGGATAAGATCATAGTTGTTGCGTTTTTCAGTTACCCGGACAACTTAAACCTGAACGAGAGAAAGAAGAAAAGCAGCCATCCGGCGTCCCCATTGTTTGCGGAAAAAACGCCATCGGCTGACAGAAGCCCCTTCCGGTGCGGCATGTGAGGCCTTCGGTGGTAGGCTTGCATCGCACCCACGTGGCGCCTTTCGGGCCCTTTGCAGTTCGTCCTCACACACGCCACGAAGCAGGTACTGGCTTTCCACGTTACAAGTGAGGAAATGGAGGGCGAAGACAGGCCGAGTAGTTTGGAAACGGCCGTGGAGCTCATGAATGTCAGCCTGTGTCAGAGCCAGGCTGCCCAACTCCAGAGTCCACGCCCAGCCATTTCTCCTGTGCCGCCTGCGTCAGTGGTTCTCAGCCTGGGTTTCCAGGAGAGTCATTTGGAGAGCTGATGTCAGGAGAGGCCCTACACGGGACTGGTCAAATCCTTCCTCTTCTCCTGCTTCCAAGGCCCAAAGTCATTCCCTCCCTGTTTTCTAGCCCCTTGTCCCCTCTCCTTCCCCCGCCTTTGTGGCACATGTGCTCCCAGAGGCTGTTTGCGGTGATGGACATGCAGCTCTACGGTGAGCGGCGAGCCCTGAGCGCTGTCGGGTAGGCACCATGGAGACAGGGAGGTGTGTTGTTCTGCCTTTGTGCCTCTTGCTCGGCGTCTAGCCCAGCATTCACGCACAACTGGCACGTGGTCGTTAATTCCTCGGGGCAGGGTTATGTTGCGTCGGGAGACATCCTGTGGTGTGTGGAAAGAACATGGTTGGTTGGGCAGGTCTAAAATTCAATAGCCAACTCAAGCATGTCCTATAAAGTAGGAGAAGTGATGCTGTTGGAGGACTGTTGGGAAGATTAAACGAGACATGGAATGTGCTTGGTAGTGTGGCAGGCCCTCAGAAGTCAAGCTACATCCTTCCCCTTGTAAGGAGCGCAGTACCCATAAGACTTGGACGTGAAAAATCACTGGAAAAAATTCTGCTTGATTTTCAGTCAGATGCAAGAAGCCAGGGGATTCGGGGAGCAGGAGGAGACCTTAAAGGTCAGGGAATGCAGTCCTTTCGTCTTATAAACGAGAATTGAGGCAGAGAGAAGTGACTTGACCAAGGGCACACTGTGGGTCCACATGTAGACTTTGCAGAGAAACGCGTTCTATGCCATGCACAGTAGGTGGTTAGTAAGGCCTGTTTTATGGCCATGATCATTATTAGCTTTTGTCTTCTCTGTTCCCTCAGTGTACTCTTGTATGTATTACATAGCCCTCAAAACAACTTTGCGGGCCTGGCTTTACTGACGCTGATGTAAGACTTTGAGATAACATCCTAAAGAAGACCACTATCTGGGGTAAAGGAGGGATAGGACAAGAATATATGTTTACCTTATTGATTTTTCTTGCGTGAGAGGGAAAAGAGTTTAAAAAAATAACAAAAATCAAAAAGCATTCACACCATGCATGGTTGAAAGAAAGCCCACAAACCTCTTTCTAGTTCTTGTTTCCCGTGAAAATGGGGCTCTTGAATCTTTCATAAGTTCTTGCATGTATAAGGTCAAAAAGCGGAGGGGAATAAAGATATTCCCACGATGTTTCTAGAACATAGGCATTTTGTTTTTGCTCACCATCATATTGTAAAAACTTCAGAGCCACATTATGCTCTGAGATTATTTTTAAACCATTATTAATATTATTTTCTATCGATGCTTTGGGATTTTTAGATTTCTAGTATTTTTGATTATTCTATTTTGAATTAGAAGTGAAAATTTATTGACATATAATATGTATTGTTTAACTTGAGGACTAATTGCTATGGAAGTATGCAGCCTACAGTGAAAATAATAAGATGCATCATTTGAATCAAAATTCCTGATTCCTGTTCCCTGACCCAAACAAAAAAAAATTTTCTTGACCACAGAGTTTTTAGAACTACCAGGGTGAACATGCTGTGGTGTCGATTAAATCCAATGGAAACTACCATTTTGATTGTTTACAATTCCTTGTCACTTTCTCTTTCTGCGACTCATTACATATACCAAGATGTCTTGATTCTCCTAAATGTTTAGTCAATTTTCCCTCTGTGGGACTGTGAAATTAGCCATAGACAGTGTGAGGGAAGAATTGCCGGTGCCTTTTCCGAAAAGTGGGATTGCTTAGAGAGGGTAATAATAAATGTTTAGTATTTGTAGCGATGCCTGAATTTGTGTGGGGAAACACCCATTTCAGACTTCTGCAAGAACTTTTGTGCTCTGAAAGCAGAAATATTTGTAGTTTGGACTTTACTTGGTATTTTTAATATGCTGTCTGAGCACCTTATGGCCGTTTAATATTTTATTTTATCACATGACCAGCAATATCTTTTTCCAGATAGGTGGATTTTAAAAATATATAATGATGAGAATCAGAATGTAACTAACTTTTAAAATTATTTACTATGCAGAGAAAAACCTGAAGCTACAAATTTTAAATCTCATGAAATTTAATCCTATCGGTAGTACACAGATTGTTCTTCAGAATCTGAATTTCATAAGCCTTGAAAGCGCTGGCATTTTAAAAATGTGTGAGAAATGTGTCTCTGCCACCCTTTAAGTGCACACATTCTTCAGACCACTCAGAAGCAGAGTGGCTCAGCAGAGCATTGGATACCCCCGGATGTCTCCGACTAAGTCTGAAATGAACTTTTAGTCCTATGGTGATAAGTAGACTTCAGAACATGTCTCCTTTTAGGACATTGAAATAGAAAGTGAGAGCATCACAGAATGAAATCTCATTTATAATGTGCTGATGGATCTTCATATTAAGGCACGGGGAACGATATTTTCAGTTCCCTAATAAAAACAAAGTGAGTTCTGCTGTGAGTGATTCTTCTAATCCTTATTGTTAAATTCTTTTCTTTGCTCTTTTTTTTTTCTTGCTCACACTTAGATAAACTACAAACACTGTTTGGATCGTGTGTGTGTGTGTGTGTGTGTGTTTCACTTTCTTTTCTACGAAAGGTTTTCAGTGGATATAGTTTCCTAGCAAATCCTTTCCAACAAAGTGCTTAACTTTCTATGCACACAATTCAGGAGTCAAACATATTTGATTAATTTATCACAAAGAGTGCCACCTTTAGTTAAAACAATTATACTCTGTGGAAAATTCTTTCTGTTCAAAAGAAGGTTCTTATTTCTAAGAACAGAGCTCTGATTTTAATTAAATAAAAAGCATTTTATGCAATTTTTTCCTAAAGCTTAAGATTAATTTCTATGGTTACTAGGGATATAAATCTCTAGATTGCTTTAAAACAAAGATTTTTGTTCAGGAGAGAGTTGACAGCTCCCTTTAAGAGAAGCTATTACTTAATTTTACTTTCCTAAGTTTAAACACAAAAAAATATTTGTAATGATACCCCAAAGGCATCATAAAAATGTAAAATAATTGTACTCTAAAATATCTAAAATTACAGGAAATAGACCTCATTTTAAAAAATGAACTGGGATTCATGGCTGGGGAACTGGGGTGTGACGTGCTTCAAAACCAGCATCTCTTGTCAGGAGACTTTTTTTTTAATGGTTAAAAAAATCTTTTCTGTTGTCAATCATACAAACTTTGAAATATGTTCATTCCATGAGAAAATCTTTCTTTTTAGTTTCATTATTTGTATCACTGTATGGATGCCTTAGTTCTTTTTGAGAGACGCATTTCGGCCTCTAGAATTAGATGGCATCTCTGGGCTTGTGGATTAGCTGTATCACAGACACCCTTTAGACTGTTTTTAAAAGTACACAGCCCAATTTTCTAAGCGGCTTTGAACAAGGGCAGCGTAAGTAGTTCCCAGTGTTTTCTGACCCAAAGCATACTTCCTCTTTCAGTAGATGATATTAACTGGTAAATTGTTCCCAGGTTAAAAGTTTGTCATACTTTAATAAATGTAGTGTAAAATCTATGGTAGATACTTCAAGGAAAAAAAGCACCAACTTTTTCAGTAAATGAAGTTAATACATATCTTCTTTCCCACATTAATATTGTGGTACAATTTCTTTTGCCATTTTTATTTCCTAAAATTTTAATGGAGCCTGAGATAGTAAAGCATCATTTTATTAGGGAAAGTAAAATTAGATTTATAAAATATTCAGACTGAAGTTTTGAAAACAGAAACGGCATTTCGTATGTAATGTGAACGTTCACCGAGACTAGACGTGCTTGTTGCTTAAAACATGCCTGGTCCAGGAATGCTCTGCATTGAGCGAGTTTATGTTTTGAGACAAAACGGAGGAGACGGTGGGGAAGAAAACTGCTTTCCTTCCTTTTTTTTAAGAGACAAGAAAACTAAGTTGGATGCAGATATTGTAAGTGCTATAAACTGAATGTTTGAGCAACAAAAGTAAACACTGATTATTGCGAATGTACATTTGGACCACTTTGCTTTTATCTTTCAAGTGAAACATTTCCCACAGTTTTTGTGGGTTTTTATTTAAGTTGGGAAAACTTTGGAAGTTTGTGTGAAAGTATAAATAAGTTTGGGAACGTTGTGATTAGAGTTTGATAATAAACATGCAAAAGCAAATGGGAAACTCTATTAAAGTCAGATGTAACATTTAATAATGTTTTCTCTAAAAACTTTTCAGAGAGAAGAATGGTGATTTATGTGGATTTGGAACAAAAGCTTTGGCTGTAATTTAAAATAAAAGTTAAATATGAATTCTTCAACATTTATGAAGTTTTTTGTTTTTAAGAGCTTTGGTGATTGTTATACCAATCTCCAAAATGCTCCTTTCCAATTATGGGCACAGAAATTATGTGCGTATTTATAGATTCCATTTAAAAAGCAAAATCTTTAGTTTCCAATAAAACTTAAAACTATTTTTTTTTAACGAAACATGCATATATAGTGATTCTCTCTTTTGAAAAAAACACTAGGGAAAAACGTTTCAGTTTGTTTAATTGTTGAAATATATCACAATAAGGAGTATAAATGAAAGTTTTAACACCTTCATCTGAAATTTGTTTTAAATCTGATGGTTATAAGATTGACCTCACAGCTGCAAATCGGCATTTTTATGTTCAGTTGCTTATACTCCAATTCTTGGGGAAATTTGTCTGTTTTCTACTGTAGTAATAATCTCTTCACCAGTTGTTGCACGTGGGCACTTTAAAAATAGTGATCATGCTAACATTTGATCATCTACTGAGTGATACCAGAGATCTTTTGAGGGATTTCTTGACCATTGTGACATTTTACTTTCCCTTCTCTGGTACACAACTATGTGTATTCCTTAAAAGTATATGTATATTTGTTTGGGGTCAGGGGAGTGGGCAGTTAGTGTTATATTTTAATGATAATTTTATTGCATACAAATTGATATGTGATTTTAAGTGACATTCGTTGCTGTGATAATAGTGAAAATGTTTATATGTGTGGTGTTTCAAATGCTTTACCCAATTTATGATCTGAAAACTTATTAAAGGGGATTTAAATTGTGTGTACTAGTTTTACGTGTAACGCTTTCGAGCTGAATTCTGCATTCAGATACAAGACCTTAAATTTTTTGTATCCAAGGAAAACAGTAACTCTTAAAAGTAGAATGAAAAGATGTAATTTGATTCTCAAAATCAAGATTTGTTATATCTGTAAGATCTCAGGACCTAACCATTATTTTTTAGTTGTTTTTACACACAGATTTTTTTCCTAGCAAATATATTATGAACTAATTATTTTATGCTTATTTTGAACACTTAAGTAACAATACATTTTTTATCAGATGAGTCCTCATCTTGTAAGACTTAGCAGTTGACAATTTGCTACAGTTTCTTTAAATTCTGGGAACCACTAAGTTTTACATTTTCTTTTTTTTTTCTTTTTTTAGGCAAAGAAGGTGTTAGAATGTTTTGTAACTTATTACTTGAAATAATGTTTTCTGCGTTTTTCTGGGGGGTTTTTTGAGTGTTTGTTTTTTGGTTTTTATATATGTACTGAAGTCCTTTGAGTTTCATGCCTTATTTATTCCAAAGAAGACCACAGTGAGGGAAAGGAATCTATATTTTTTGAGGACAGGAGTGATGAGACAAGGCCTGGATTTTGCTTGGAATTTGAACGCTTATGTTATTGGTTGAGGCCAGCATACTCTGCATTTTATTCCCATGCACTCACTTGGAAGATGACTTTGGAGGCAAGGCTGTGTATCTTGTTACCTCTTTCTCAGAGCTTCATGATAAAATGAACATTCATTCCTTTGCTTTTGTTTTGCTAAAAGAGAAGAAATCAGTTTCAGTGGAGCAAAGACGCTTCACTTTTGGGGCCTGAATGTTATGAAAGCAGTGTTTTCTGTTGAGAGTAAATTATTGGCATCTGTCAAGCAGTATGGAAGTTGAATGTACGTTCTTGCTTTGTACAGCTCGGAGTTGCTTTTGCCATCCTCTGCTGATGTGAAGCAGAAACTGAACAAGGTAACCATTTTGATGGTGAGATTAGAAGTAGCCAGGCTGACTGTCTCCTGGCTTTTAGAGACCCTTATAAGCTCAGGGCCACCCCCTCCCCTTGTTTAGATATTGCTTGCTCTTTTGAGTTTCAGATTACAGGAGCAATTGATCTGCATGACCTATCTTAAGGACTTTAACTTTGCAGTGGAAACTTAAACCAAATGTATATCCTCAAGAGACAAATCATCTTAAAACCAGGCTGTTGTCATTTTGATGTACTGCACTTTCTCTGAGGAACAGTGTGGCGGTGAGCGCCACCTAGTGGACAGGACCCGTCCTTGCTGGGCTGGGTGGACGCTCTGGATGGAGACTCCCTCTGCGTTGGTCTGACTCTGGCCCTTGTCTTGCAAATAAGTGTTTATGTTGTCCCTAGCACATTATTTTAACCCGGGGCGAGGGTTCTGGAGAATGAGGTTGGGAGCCGTTGTGATATGTCGGTTTTATTGGTGGCTTTCCCACTTCAGTAGGTGTGTGTGCCAGCCTTTGCCGTCTCCGCATGTCCTCCTTATGGCTGACATTATAATTCAAACAGAAAGACCTTTACTGAATATCAGTGGGGCAGTGCTCAGCCTTTGAGGATTTCGTGGTTTTGAGTGCTTAAGCTTAACTTCAGTAACAGGAGACTACTTGGGGTAGAACCAAATATTGCCACAGACTTCTTTTCACCTCACAGGAGGAGGAGCTGCTGCTTGCCGCTGGTCTCCGATTGTTGGCTGCTTGCTACAGCATGTGTGCCTTTGGGGTACACTAAAATATTTGCAAAAATTAGGTGAAACAATTTCATATTTTTAAAAAAACTTTTGCACATCATAACCACCGGTTTTTAGCCATTCCTTAAGGTTTATTATAGAATTGCAAATTCTGATAAAATGTGTCACTTATTCATTTGTTGAATGTTCCTAGATATTTGTTGAACTAGGAACTGTGCCAGGATTTGGGAATCCAAAATGAACAAGACAGAGTTCTTTTTGACTTAGAATATTCAAGAGTTTTGTTTGGTTGCTTTTGAGTCAGGGTCTCACTCTGTTGCCTAGGCTGGAGTGCAGTGGCATGATCATGGCTCACCACAACCTCGACCTCCTGGGCTCAGGCGATCCTTCCATCTCAGCCTCCAGAGTAACTGGGACTATAGGTGTGCGCCATCACACCCGGCTAATTTTTAAATTTTTTTGTAGACACGAGGTTTTGCTAAGTTGCCTGGGCTGGTCTCCCTCTCCTGAGCTCAAGCAAACCTCCCGCCTTGGCTTCCCAAAGTGCTGGAAGCCACTGCACACAGCCAAGCGTTGTCTAGTTCTTCACCACAGAAGAGGGGTGATCGTATTCCTGGAGTGCGGAATGTGCTGTGGTGGAGCATAAATGTGTTTGTCTGCTTAGTGTTTTCTGACATGGGTTGGAAGAGCTTAGAAGACATTTAACAAATCCTTCTGAAGAGACTGATCAATGGAACCGACAGGCTTTTAAAAGGGTTGGGTAGAAGGTGCCTGGTAACACCTCTCTGGGTTTTGTTCTTCTGCTTCAGTTTTATCCTTGGAGAGCACAAGTTTGGGGGCATGGGGTGGAGAGTTGAAGAGCACAGGCTGTGGAGTCTGTTCTAGGATGTGGACCTTGACTTTTCAGCTGGCTCCCTGTGTGCCTTGGGAGGGTTTCTGTATCAGTCGTCCCACTATTCATATATGGGATTAAATGAGGTAGTCTATGCATGGGTTTCACACGGTGCCTTACACACAGGAAACATGAAACATTCATTACGATTTGTGGAGAGGATGATTTGAAGGTTTTCTTCCTTCTCTCCCCTTTCCACGTGTCGTAAGGCAGATGCAGATGGTTCCATTGGTATGTTTGGTTTTTCCTGTGTACCAGCAGGCACCAGAGCCCCCTGTGTGTGACCAGGCAGGCAAACTCCTGCCACCGATGGCCGGCCGCTGTCTGCAGGTACAGAGCTAGAAAGTTCTTTCTTATGCAGGTGATGTCTGCAGACAGGGTATACCCTCCTCTGTGTGTATGTGTGTGTTGAATCATGTTTAGTATCGAGGCTCTTCGCCAGAGCTCCAGTGAACCAAGTGCTCAAAATGACAGGCAGGGCCGGGCGCAGTGGCTCACGCCTATGAGGCCAGCACTTTGGGAGTCCATGGTGAGAGGTTGCTTGAGCCCCAAGAGTTCGAGACCAACCTGGGCAACATAGTGAGACCCTATCTCTATTAAAAAAAAAAAAAAAAAAAGACAGGCAGAGAGTTTTTTGTGTCCGTATGTCTGTTCATTTTTTAAGGGAAGAGATCAGATTCATAACTTTTGCCAGGGTCTTGAAGGCACCTGTTGGCCTTTAAAAAGGTCAAAAACTATAGATGTTTGTGACTCTTTCTGTAAGGCCACTTGAGGAATTAAAAATATAATCCCCCACTAGAAAAGGAAATTCAAATATGACTTTAGCTGTTTTTTCAAGGCATATAAATAATTGTAATGATAGAGTTGAGACTTCAATTTGAAGAACTCAAATATGAGTGAAATTTCTTCCCCCTTGCCCCTTTTGTCAATGTGTTGAAGAATTTTCAGAGCAGGGAAGAGAATTGAGACAGACTTCCCCAGGTTCAAGCACAGCCCTACCACTTCCCAGTACTATCTTGATCCAGATATTTAGTCTCTTTCGTCTGTTCCCGGGGAATGCAGTGGCTACTGCCCTTATGAGTTAATAATGAGGATGAAATGGAACGATCCACGAAAAGCCCTTATGAGTCTTCTTGGCATAGAGCAAGTAGCAGTGTATAAGTGTTAAATTGCTGTTGCATATTTACTCACAAACATTTCTCATGTATCCAAATTAACTGCCTACTATGACTCTCAAGGTAATTCTTTTATTGTTTCTTTTACTTACACGTTATTGGTGTGTGAATGACATTTCTAATTTCTTAGACCAGGCTTCCCATAGTTCTGTAGCTGAATTTCCCTAAGTCAGATAATTTCAATAAATGAGAATCCCAAATACCTGGAGCCTTGGAATGATGCTGGAAACTTGGGAAGACATAAAAGAGGTGGAAAAAACCCTAGCAGGGTTTGGTTGTAGGAGCTTTCAAGTTGATAGAACACCAAAAAATTATCTTGGAATTCCTGATCAGGAAAGGACCTTGGGAATCTTACCATCTGGACTTGGCAGCGAGCAGGTTAGGAATCCTGGCACCAAGCGGAGACTCTGAGATCAGAGAACCAGCTAGGTATCACTGGGCACCTGGAGATGGTGCCCTGCTCCCTGCCAGCTCATGAGGTCTACCAGTCCTGCGAGAGAGCAGAAGTCCTCGAGGCTGCCCGTGGAGTTCAAGTGTGAGCAGCAGTTCCAGAAACAGTGTGTGGAGAGTCGTCGGACAGTTCCATGGGGCGCATGCATGCACGGAGAATGGGGAAGGCCGGGAGCCAGAGAGAGACATGGGGCGAGTGTCCAGGCGCAGGGCGGGGGGGGGGGGGGGGGGCTGCGCACTGCAGGCCTCCCCCAGGGGCAGAGCCCGTGTGTGTGGCAGAGGAAGACGCCTGCTTCAGCAATGCCTGCTGCTCACAGCTGGACCCAGGGTTGGGGTGAGGGTTTGTGAGCCTGCTGTTCCCCTCACTGGTCCAACCCTAGGGCCTCTTCTAGGCAGATATTTGCTCCTTGAGAAGACTCAGGTGTGTGTGATTCTAGCATCAAGGAATATGCATTTTTACTCCCACCGTGACTCCTAAACTCAAATCAGCAGCTCCCTCTGATGCCCAACAGAAGAAACAGCAAGCTATTCCAGCACTGGGTTAACAAGCTGCTTTGCACTTACTGCAAGAGCATGTTGCAGCCCAGTGTGGCCTTCTCAGTGTCAACTGAGTTGAATTCGCCTTTCTGCACTGACGTCCAGCTTGCCTCACAGGTGAGACCCAGGCGGTGACCCAGGAAAGAAGGGGAAGAAAACGCACAATGACTGAGCACCTGCCGTATGCCAGACACAGTGTCAGATTCTTTGTGGATGTTATTGTCATCAAGGCCTTGTGGCCACCTTCAGCATTATTGTTGTCTCAGAGGTGAAGGCTGGGGGGGCTGAGTGATCGGCACAGGGCCGCCTCACGCCAAGGGGCAGAGCCGACTCTGGGCCCAGGCCTGTTGACTCTGCCACCCAGGCCCTTCCAGTGCCAAGACGGAGAAGGGCACAGCACGCCTGCACACCCTCCACACACAGCCCCTAGACCAGGTGGGGTTTGGATTGACTGCACAGCAGCGCAAAGCCGTGTCAGGCCCTGGGGTTGGAGCTTCTTGTGCTGTCCTCCCTCCTCCCTCTCTTCCTTATTACCGCTTTCCTTAACGTGCCTGACCCATGCTGGGTCTTACGTATTTGTCAAGTGAACAGATGAAAGAAAGGTTTCCAAGCACACAGAAAAGAAAGTAGTGATGATTAACCAGCAGAGACAGATGCAGGAGGCCCAAACTTTGTCCTCCTCGCCTCACTGTGTAGTTTCGGACCACGTTGCTAGGCAGGTAGGGGAGGAGAATATTAGATTCCAGAAGGCAGTCGTTAGCAAAGTCTCTCTGTGAAGTTTTTGTGGAGGAAACATTTTCACATGAGCTGTTAGAGTGTCTGTGACTAGTTGAGCAGGCCGACCACAGGGAGGGGTTTATAGCTCTGTGCTGCTTTTTTCGGTCCTAATTTTGTCTCATTTTTTGAATTGATGATTTTTAGTTATGGATGTCTTTAATGGCAGGATGATCAGAATTGCAAATGACAAGGGGAAGCGTGAATACAATAAAGACTTATAGAAAAAGTCGTTTTAGTTGATGTCAAGTCAACTCAACTCAGTGGCATGCCTTATGCGGTGCCTTAAGCGGTGTTACTAGCCCGGACTCTGGGACTGGGGAGGCAATGGTTCTGCCTTCCGCTCCGCACTTCCGGCTGCACAGAGAGCATTGAGTCTCTTCTGGGAACCACGTTTGACTTGAGAGGTCCATGAACTGCTGCATTCAGGGGTAATAAGTATGGCCAGAAGCAACAGATCCTGTACAGGAAGTCCCCAACATACGAATAAGTTCCATTCCAAGAGCGCATTTGTGAGTCCAATTTGTTAAGTCCAATGAAGTTATCTTAGGCACCCAACTAACACAATCGGCTACATAGAGCCCTATGTGTTGGGGTTTTTTTTAAGTGAGAAAGCAGGAGTTTGTTAAGACAGAAAAGCTCCGGCAGCGGTGGGAGGAGACCTAAAGAGTTTGCTCGTACTGTTTGTATTTAGCAGGCTATACTGGCACCTGGTGGAGCAAAAGAATACATTAAAAAAAACCCACAGGTGTGCATCGTTCAAGTTCATAACTTGAAGGCTCACCTGTAGGGGACTTACTGTGTTTCACATAAAAAGTTCTTGAGAGTATTGGGAGTGTTTGGCTTAGAGAAGAAAGAAGACTTAGATGGGAGAAGCATGACAGCTGACCTCGATTCTGAGGAAGAAAGGACTTTGTGCTGTGTGGTGTGGAATGGGTGGCTGGGAGAGGCAACACGTGCCCCACTACACAACTCCTTAAGCCAAGCAGAAGCCTTGCAGACCCTTGCTGGTCTTGAGAATCTGGGCAGGGAGAGAGTCACTTGCGTTGTGCCCTGTATGTCACCTAGCATGACTAGGCCAATAGGAAGTTCACGTAACAGGAGTGGACAGAACCTTGGACATAGAGGAAATGTGTTGAGCAATGCCAACAATTGCAGTTTGGGGAGCTAGAAGAATGGGAATAGACATGTTTAGTTAGGTTAAAGTTGGAAAGAGAAAGTCGCGGCTGGAATGAGTGAGGAGGAAGGCTTGCGTACATGCCCAACATGTGCATTTTCTTTAGCTGTAAGAGTCCTAGATCTGTTTTAAAATGGAAGCTGCATTGAACTTAACGGGTAGTCAAGCTTCATGTGGTGCCACTCGACTTCTGGAATTCAACGAGTTCTGGGGTTGTGTCATTAACACTAGGAATCTAGGGTTTTCGTTTTTTAATTTCTGAATTTCTTTATAGAGGATAGGGGCTTACTATTAGAAAGGGAGCAGTGCCTTTCAGGTTGCCAGGGAGTTAGTTGCTAATATCAGAAATTAGACTGCTGAGTTCATCCACCTAATTTAACCCTATTCAACCAACCCTATTGTCTGTTACTTGAAACTCTGAAATTAGAAAGTTGGGGACTGGAAGAACCAATCTCCTGTGTACATGTTTTCTCTCTGTGTCTCTTAAAAGGACGTATGCTGGATTCTGGAAACTGCAGTCAGCAAGATTGATATTGGTTCTCAACAAAAATCCAGAATAGGCTATTTAGCTGCTGATTATAGCATTCCTTAGATCAACATGGCTTGTGTATTTTTTCTGATGAGATTTCCAGGATGATGGGATAGAGCACTTTATGCATTCAGCCAACATTTCTGAGACACAGCCTGCCTCAAGGAGGGCTTCACACAGAGGAGGTGGGAAGTGAACCCAGAATGCCACATTTTAAAGCTTCCTTGGGGCCCAGTTGATGCTGGCACGCGGACGTGTTCAGGAAGTAGAGGAAGAAAGACTGGGGGGGCAGCTGGTGTTTGACAAGGGAGTGGCCAGGACTGGCTGGCAAGTTGGACTTGCGAGGTGGAAGAGAGGACTGAGGGCGTGATGGCTGGGAGTTTCTGACGGGGGGAGTCCAGAGAGAGAGGACGAAGCCTTTCTCTCTGGGGTCACTGGGACAGGAGGGCCTGGGTGTCAGCCGGAGCGTGAGTGGCTGCCTGAGGATACCGCTGGGCCACGCTGCTTCTGAGGCCCTGTGGAGCACGTACTGGCAGTGGCCAGGAGACAGTCTGATCCACTCACCAGGAACACGGGAGAGAGGCCGTGGCTGGTGAATATTCACATAGATAGTAAGTACAGCCGTGGATGACAAACAAAGCTGTGGAATGAGTGGGCTTAGCAAGAACAAGCAAAGAAAGAGCCCGGGGCTGAACTGACGAGAAGTTAGTTTCAGAGGTTGGCAAAGGCGCAGAAATGGTGCCCGAGGTTTTAGAAGAGAACCTGGAGAGAGTGGAGTCCTGGAGCCAAGGGAGCCTTGTGCTTCAGGAGGGGCCGGGGGAGAGCCCCCAGCATGTGTGGAGGCCTGGAGAAGAGGCTCCCACAGTAACCACGACCCCTCAGTGGGAATTAGGGGAAAGTGATAGGAGACGGATCCAGCCCACAGAGCTAACAACTGCGGAGAGAAGAGTGCAACACAGGAGCCGTTCCTGTATGTGGTCCCTTAACAAACTCACTGCTGTGGCCCAAAGCACAGTGGAATGTCTGGCCGTGCCAGGCTCTTGCGTGGGTGCCTGGTCGCCAAGGAGCTTCTAAGCACAGGGGCAGGACTCAAGTCAACCCCACTGTGACTTCAGCAGGGTCGATGCACTTCAGAGATGTGTTGGTTCTGAACTTTTAGCTCAGACTTAACCACTGGCATTGGTGCATTTTTCAATCAAGACGGAAGGGAGTGGATTCAGAATTTAGTCAGAGGGCTCCAAATTAAAGTTGGGAACAAGATCCTTGTGAAAAGTCATTTTAGCTTATCTGTAGTTGGCAAACATTTATACAACAGTGGTTTTTCTGGCTGTGCTTTTGGCTGCATACTAAACTAAACAGCAAGCTGTGTCCACTGATTGAATGAAAAAAATAATGATTTTGTGTTACAGGGAACTTTTTACAATATGCCAGAGTGACCTACTGGAGTCTCTTTAATCTTGAACAATGCTTGTTTCTTGCAGAGGCAAATTATGCAAATCGTACTTAGTGTTTCATAATCAATCAGGTCTTTGTTGAAAGTGTTGTGAGTGCCAGCAGAACAGAATTTCTGTCATCCTGGGAAGGGCCAGGGGGTCTGCAAGTCAACCACTGCTGTGCTCAGCAAAGAACACTTGTCCACTGCCTCGAACTCTCCCTGTAGCTAGAATGCAGTTGTACTTTGAGAGGAATCCTACCGTTTTGTACCAGAGTTTTTGTTTTACAGTTTATCTTGCTTTGAGTAATTTACAAAACACCCACAAAGGAGCGGCTAGCAAGGCTGTTCTGTGGGTGACACACAAAAACAAAGCCAGGCCTGCCACCGGCAGGCAGCTGGCAGCCATGAGCCCAGAGTGCCTTTGTGTCGAAGATGCGGTGTTTTAAAATCGCCCTGGGCTCATCCGAAGTACTCTTGTATGTTTAAAACAATGTCATTTAAGCTTCATCCTGCGCAGAACAGAGAATCTTTATTTATCCTTTGAGTCCAGATCAAAAGAAAGAACCAGAGAAATTTTTAAAGCCCTTGGGGAAAAAATGGTCCCCCCCCCTCCAGAGGTCTTGCTTTTACTACTGCTCTAGCACTTGGGTTGCCATCTAGTGGATAATGGAAAGTGTGTGGCTGCCTTCCTATTTTGGAGCTTATTTTGCCCTATTGCCCATTCTTGAAGGGCGTAGAAAATCAGTTCAACTTGGAGCATTAAGTAATTATTGAAGAGCCACTTTGGGCTAGGCGTGTGCCAGCTATGTCAGAGGAACATGGAAACAATTGAAAACAAGATGATGACATCTCTGTAAGAGATATGTTTGCAAGAGGGGTCCTTCACCTGGCTTGGAGGTAGCAGAGAAACCTCTAGGAGGTGTGGCTCCTGAGCACACACGTCTTCTCTTGTTCATAGAAGGGAGGTGGCTTTCTACAGATGGGTCACAAAGCTTGCTTACTTGTATGACATATTCAATTTGCTCAACAGACTCAATCTACCACTTCAGGGGAGAACGGCGACTGTGTTCAAGTCGTCAGATGAAGGGGCTACGTTCAAAGCCAAAATGGAACGCTGGGGCAACAAGGGAACGCAGGGACTTTTGACATATTCCAAACATTAGCAGAGGCTTTGAAAGAGACTGAGCCAAGGCCTTCCTTCTCCCAGCTGGTGCATGATCGCCTGCCTCAGTTTTCAAAGAGTTTGGGCATTCCTTCCCAACCACGAAAGACCCCCAGAGCAAGAAGGGATGGACCCATGACCCGTGTGTGAAGTAGCCAGGTGAGTCGACTTTGTCCCTGCTGGAAGAGGATCAACTGCTTGAGATCACAAATGTCAGTGGCCTTTTAAAAGTATGCTTGAAAGCCGAGCTCGGTGGCTCAGCTTGTAATCCCGCGCCTTTGGGAGGCTGAGGTGGGTGGATTGCCTGAGCCCGCGGATTCGAGACTCGCCTGGGCAGCGAGACTTCATGTCTACAATAAATCAAAAAATCAGCCCGGCGCGGTAGCGCATGCCTGTAATTCCGGCTACTCAGAAGGCTGAGGCGGAAGGATCGCCGGAGCCCAGCAGGCGAGGCTGCGGTAGCCGCGAGTGGCCACTGCACTCCAGTCTGGGTGACAGAGTGAGACTCCAACTCAAAAAATAAAAAAATAAAAATAAATAAAAGTATGCTTGAGACAACTTCAGATCCCCATACGTCCTGGATTAAAGTCAAGGCAGAGTATCCTGAGATGGGCATCCAAGCACGGAAAAGCCTACTTCTATTTCCAACAGCCTATCTTTGTTAAGCAGGGTTTTCTGCAGTGACGGCCACCAGAACGAGATGACGGAGTAGACTGCACATAGGCAGCACACTTTGGGTGTCACCATCTCCCATCACCCCCAGATGGGACCGTCGAGTTGCAGGAAAACAAGCTCAGGGCCTCCATGGATTCTGCGTGACAGTGAGTTGTGTCAGTATTTCGTGATCTATTACAATGTAATAATAACAAATAAACTGCACAACAAATGTAACGTGCTTGAATCATCCCCAGATCATCCCCCTACTGAGTCCCATGGAAAAACTCTTCCATGAAACCAGTCCCCGATGCCAAAAATGTTGACGACCGCTGGTGTAAGGAACCCCATGCGTATGCATGTACCCATCTTCATCCATTATCAACTCTGGACTGATGTTGTTTCATCTCCTACCTCCCCTCGTCGTCTTTTAAAGCAAGTTGTAGGCATTGTATAATTTTATTTGTAGATTGTTCGGTATTTATCTCTAAAAGATAAGGATTCTAAAAACAAGATAAATAAGAACATCATAATACATAGTATCTTCACACCTAAGTAAAATTTATTATAATTCTTTAATATCATTAACCATTACGTGTGAAGTTCTTTAACCAGTGAAATAACAACAATATACAGCAGATATTAAAATGTACTATCAAATGAAACTGGAAACATTGACATAAATCATATTTCAAATCAACACATTTGCTGATTTTACGGTATTGAGGAAGTCCATGCTAGTTTAGCAAAATTAGCGCCCTACTTCCAGCTCTGTTGGTAATATCGCCTCTCAGGGCTTTGGTTTCTTTCCACTAAGAAGAAGATCTGTTTCCACAGGTTGTTGTCAGAATCTGTTGTTGTTGTTGTTGTTGTTGTTGTTGTCAGAATTAAGTGAAACAACCCAGAAGAGACATTAAATGCACACTGCAATTCCTTTCTTTTTTTTCTTTCTCAGCTACAATTTAATTCTTGTTTAAACTACAGTTTATTGTAGAAATACAGGATTCTCTCTTCTGTCTCTGTCATCTCTGTAGAGACATATTTAATATAATGTGGCAGTTTGACTAGACCATAGCTCACTGACAAAAACCTTTCCAAGGTAGACCATCATCGGTGTCGAAGAAAGCTGTCCATTTTGTGAGAACAGATGTCATCCTGTGGCGCATATGAGGCTGCCCGGTCTGTATGGCAATGCAGTGCCTTCTGAACACACCTCACTGACTTCCCTAGGAGAGCTCTTTATTTGCACCGACAGCTACATTATCCCTCTTAATTTTTTCTCATTCACTCAGTTATCTAGGGGCAGATACCTTTTGATATATCTAGTACCTCAGGATTTATCAGATCCTGAAACCTTTTCCATTGGATTTCCTCTTTTCTCCCCTTCCCTTTTTTCCCCTTTCTGATATCGGGACACTACTGGAGAAGCAGAAATGAACAGGACAGAGATGCTGACCTCGAGGGACTTAACTGAAGCCTAGTCCTAGACAAATACTTCCCATGTGATGCAGACAGTTCAGACAAGTAGAACACTGAGGAAGGCGCTAGGCAAGGCTGTTCAGAAAAGGCACCGCCCAAGCAGAACCTGGAAGGCGGGACAAGGAAGGCTTTCCGGGCAGAGGACGGGAGCCACAGCGGCAGGGGGCTGCGGAGACGGCGTGTCCCTCCTGCTGCCAAGCCTGTGACGGGCTCCCCAGCATGGCTTGGGCCCCCCAGCATGGCTTTGGCCCCCGGGGCACTCCCTGTGTTCTTAGGCTTATTCCTTATCACCCACCTGGCCCTGCAGAGACTTCGCCAGCGATCCTTTCCTTCCTCTCAGGGCCATTTTCCCTCCGCCCTCTCCCCACGCCATCTCCCATGTCATTGGAGGAGATCAAAACTGTAAGACGTTGATGCTGGTTTTACATCCTTAAAGGGCAGATGCACTTTTGTCGTACTCTGATTTCCCGATCTAACTTTACACAGAATGAGCTTTCTCTTTTTGGAAGTAAGAGGCATTTTCTTTAGGTGTTTGCTTATTCCTACTTTATCATTTAAGTGACTCTTTAAAAATTAGCACTTTGTGTGGAAATATTAGAAATCCAAAGCATACTGCTACTTGACCTCTCCAACAATTTCAAAAAATAAGGGGTATCTCAGAATTGTATGAACTGTAATATGCTGTCTTCAGCAGTTTTTCTCAAAAATAGGACTAAGCCTAATAATAAGTAGATCAGAGCTTGGCCAAGCATGTTTATAAAGTTGATGGTAGTCATGTGATTAAACTATCAAAGCATTCTTTACAAAGATAATTTTGTCATAGAATGGTATTTGGGGACTTAAGTGTGCCTATTTAGGTAAATCAAAGACCTACGGAACTTTGTTCTTTGTTGTTGATTTTTAAAAATGATTTTTGGATTTTTTTTAGGAGTTAATAGAAATTTCAGAGTTCTCAAATATCTAAAGAAATCTTAATGTTCCTTTTTTTCTGTTCATTCTTGGCATTTGAAGTATTCTATACATTGTGTTCATGTTAAGTACCAAGTTAAATTCAGTAATTACTTAACTCACCTCTTATCAAGAATTCCATTTAATCCTGAACAAGCTTTATTCTGTTTTAATAACCTCATTTTATAGAGATTTGCCGCTGCAGAGCATATGTAGTCGGGATCACATTTGTCAGACTTTAACTGAGACCTCTCATAATTACGTTCTAGTGAGCTGCCCAAAGGCCTGCTGGCTCCTGGCACTCATCCCCAGGCGCCGCTCCACCTCATGGACTGGAAGTAGCTAAAAGTGGGGGTGGCGGCTAGATGGAGCTTGCCTGGCAGATTCCTCTGGACTTTTTAAAACTGTTAATAGGAAACTTAATGTCTCCAAAAAATGTGTTATGGATATTAAGGCTCTTAGTAGGTGTATTAGCTTCTTATTGCTGCTGTAACAAATTACTACAGTCTTATAGCTTAAAACAACACAGATTTGTTATCGTATAGTTCTATAAATCAGATGTCCAAGTGGGACTCATTGGGCTAAAAGCAAGGTGTTGGCAGGGCTGCATCCCTTCCTGGAGCCTCAAGGGGAAAGCCCTCACTGCGCCCTCTCTAGCTTCTAGAGGCTGCCCCTGCGTTCCTTGGCTTCCTTCCTCCGTCTCCAAAGCCAGCAGCGCTGGGTCGAGTCTTTCTCACATTGCATCACCCTGGCTCTCTCTCCTGCCTCCCTCTTCCACATTGAAGCATGCTCGCGAATACAGTGGGCTTACCTGGATAATCCAGGATGATCTCATTTTAAGGCCGACCAGTCGGCAAGCTTGACTCATCTGCTCCCTCAGCTCCCCTTTGCCATGTGACAGCATAGAGTCGCAGGTCCCAGGAATTCGGAGTCAGACACCTTGTGGGGGCAAAGCAGGGAAAACATTACCCCGCCTACCGCAGGAGGTGTCGTCCTGAGGTGATTCAGGACCCACTGTTTATCGAAGGCGTAGCAGGGGTTCCAGAGGCCATGCCTTCTCCCTCTGCCTGTTGGAACTGGAGTCTGGCAAAGGGAAGCCAGTCTGTGCCTGGTCGTGTGTCACCTTGCAGGAAGGACTGCTGCAGTCGATGCCTGTGCGGCCCTCGATGAGGGAGTGGGATCCAGTTGCGCTGACATGCGGAGTGGGGTGAGGCGGGAAAGAGTCCTGAATGAGGTGGAAGAACTTACCCGGCAGAGAATGGGGGCAGGGCATTCCAGGGAAAGGGTGTGCATGTGGATGCGGAAGTGGTGGGAAGCTCTGGGATTTGGAGCCTGGGGTCTGCCATGGGCGCGTGGCGGGGACTTGGGGGGCAGAAGTGCGAAGGGCGCGAGTGCTGTTCTTGGGAGCTGGGACTTGTTCCCACTGGTCAGTCCCTGCGATGACGCGTTGGCTGCCCTTTGGCAAATCAGCCTGCAGAGCTGAGCCTTTGGCTGCAGTCTGTTTTAAAACCAGAATTCACTGCTACCAAGTATATTGTACCTATTCACCTCTCTTGCCTCACTCATTTATTCTGTTTACCTGGCCCCTAAAGACGGTTAGGTTTTTTTAATTATTTGTTTTTATTTTACTTTGTTTTAAAGATGTGTAAGACAATTCGGCAGTTGGATTTTTGACCTTTGGTAGGCAGGGGCTGGGGTGAGGGGATGGAAACCATTGAAGGCTTTGAAACAAAAGAGTAACTTGGTCAAATCTTGTATGTGAAGCAGGATAAACACCTTGCTTGCATCTCTCTTATACCTTTTCCCAACAGACTTAAAAGTCAGATTTCATGAGTCAGCTTAAGTGGAAAACAGCAACAGAAATGTAAGAAAGACAGCTCTGGTATAGTGGGAAACACTGAATCTGGATTCAGAAAGTCCTGAGCTTGAATCTGAGCCCATGTACCAAATGTGAACAAGTCGCTGAGCTTCTGTGAGTCTCACTTTCCAAACTGGTTATTGAGAACAGGGAGAATCTGGCCACAGCAAGGCTGCGGGCAGGAGAAAGAGACCATGTATGTGCAAGTGCCTAGCAGCATCAGGGATGGTGGACAGACTCTCAGTCATGGCTTGCTGTCTGTTCAACACGTGGATATTGTGGACATATTTTTTTTTGTACTCTTACAATGCCTGAGGATATATTTCTGAGCCCATTTATAGTAATGGTCTAGACTGCGGGAAATTTAACTGAACCTCTACTGACCTATCGCCAGACAAGCCGTGAGTGTTTCTTTTGTGGTAAATACAGTTTTGTGTTGAGGCCTTTCCTTGTTCCACAAATGTTTGTTGATCGACTTCTATGCTGCTTCTTTTGCTTAGAACTGTAGAGAAAGCTGGGAAGCCTCTTTGCATCATTCATAGTGTCCCCGACAAAGAAGCATGCATATGAAGTCAAGGCAGAGTACATAGTCATGAATAGTTGCGTGCCAAGTGGGTGGTATGCAGAAGTCCTTTTAAGTTCAGAGCAAAGTGAAAACTAGCCTGTGCTGGCCTTGACAGGAAAACTGTGGTGGACATGATGAAAGTCCAGACCTGTCAAGGGTGGGCACGTGTGCTCGGAATGAGTGTGGAAGACTTGAGTAGGAAGCCAGGGCAAGCGCTCCGGGGACAGGCGCGGGCTGCTGGCCAGTTAATCGCACTCTCCTTCTGGAAACACTTTTGTCCCCGTTGACTGTGATCTGAATGTTTCTTTTATTTTATGTATTTATTTTTGAATTCCTAACTCCACGCAAGTTGCCTAACACATGGTAGGCACTTTAGAGCAGGTTTGTCTTGTACCAGAAACAGCCATCGCAAGTATGATACAGGGACCTATTCCTTTGTGTTCTTTCTGTTTGTCCTTTGAAGTCGGCCATAGGGAAGGTGGAACTTTGCTGTGTCGGGACAAATCATGGCCCCTGAACGTTTTCTTTAACTCTGCTTCTCTGTGTGGACCCTCAGCCGTAGACTCTGCCCGCTGGGACACTTGGAAGAAGAAATACTTGTCTGTAAAATTTTAGATATAAGACCTATAAGGAAAGGAATTAGCCTTTATTGAGCACATGCTGTGTAATTACTTGATACGCGTCATCTCATTTAATTTCTAAGTTGCTTAGAAATGATTTACTCATACTGTCATAGGTCATAACAATTACAAGCAAAAGGAGCCATCGGTAAGAGACCAAGGTCCAGGAATGTCAAAAAGTTAGTGACTGTATCAGAGTCTAAAACCAAAGTTGCTCAGTTTGTAGCTTCAAAGTCTTTCTGCAGCTTGCATTTCATTCTCTGTTAATTTAAAATTTATTACATAAGGGTAACATATCTATATAAACTGTTTGCTCTCTTTTTAAATTTTAGATTTCTCACATTGGTAAACTGAGAGATTTTCTTCTGGAACACAGAAAAGATTATATTAATGCTTATAGGTAAGTGCATATTTTTTACCAAGACTTGAGTAACTTGATTTTTTTCTGTGCCTATCTTCCTTTTGAGCTTTTTGCCCTCACACTTTACTTAGTAACTCAGAGTCGCAATGGAGAGGATCAGTTTGGCCATGGAAAATGTCTTGAGAGCTGTACTCAGTGTCCTCGAAGTGTCTGTATGTATCTCTGTATGTACCAACATCTCCTATCCAATGAAGCTCACTTCATGAATACTCACAGAGCAGTGTGTGAAGTCAGGGACCTGTGGAGGAACAGAGTTTTCAAGGCTCTGATAGGCTGTTTTGCCCGTGTCCCCACCTGTGACACCAGTCTTCCTGTTTTGGTGCCGTCTCAGGAGCACATTTCATTCCTCACCGTCGTATCGAGGAGCTGTGCCTTCCCTGCGGTGTCCGGTCCTCTTTCCTGATGGCCATTTCCTCCTTTAGTCCTCCTCCTGGGCTTGTGGCCCCTCCTGGAGACAGCCGCACCCCACCTTGGCATGTCCTCCGCTTCTTAGGGTGCTTTTGATGGATCTTTCTCCTCATTCCCCAGGTCCTCCTGGCAGCTGGCCAGGGCCTACTTGGTAGCCAGAGTCGTCAGAACATCCGTTGGCGTATGTCATGCCCAGGGCAAGCCCACCATTGATACTCCCTTATGGTCAGCATTAACACCAGCCTCTGTTCCAGGGTCTCACCACTTGTGACTGGCCCCTGGGCTCATTTCAGACTCCACCCTTCTGCCATGGTGCCCCAGGCAGGCCACCCTTCCTTGAAGGTGCTGTACTCTTTCCTGTTTGAGGGCCCGGGTGTGTGTTTTGTTTTTTCTCTCTTCCTGTGGTGGTCTCCTTTTCAAACTTGAATCCTCAACTTTAATACTCCCTCTTCTGAGAAGCCTTCTCTGATTGCCCTTTATAAAGCAGATCTTTCCTGTTTGTTTGTCTGCTTGCTTGTTTGTTTCTCTACCCTGTATATTTCCTTCGTAACGGTAATCACAATTTATAGTTGCTTAATAATCGTCATCGTCATAGTCTATAGTCTTCCTCACCAGACCAGAAGTGTCTTGAGGTCAGGGACCTTGTCAGCTCTGCATCTTGTTTCCATAGTGCCTCGCCCCTGTTTGGCCTTCCGTAGGCATGTGTCAAATGATTGAATGAGTGATTGATTCCCTCGCAGTCTTGATGTTCACGACTAGCCCCGTGCTTCTCAACCACAATGATTTACCCCTCAGGGGACATTTGATAATGTCTGAAGACATTTTTGTTTGGCCTCACAGAGGAGAGGAGTGCTACTGGCACTTAGTGGGTAGAGGTCAGCGATCTGCAGAGTCCTGTGATGTGCAGGACAGCTCTTCGCAACAGGAATGATCTGTCCCAAAATGCAGAGAGTGCTGATCTCGAGAACTCCTCCTCCAGCTTAAGCCTCTCACTCCCTGCAGATTAAAGTTTTACCCTTGTTTACCAAAGATTTTCTGAGTCCCTTCTCTGTGCCTTGTGCCAGTCTAGATGCTTAGGGCACATCAGGGAATAAAAGACACATATTCCTGCCCTCATGGTACTTGCATTCTAGTGGGCTTGCAAATATACAAGCACTAAGTGTCTAGCAAGTTTGATGATAGGTCCTATGGAAAAAAGAAAGTCGAGAACAAGATAGCAGAGCTTGGGACTGCGGGGGAAGGCTTGTGAATCTTACGCAGAGTGGTCAGGACAGGCCCCAGCCTACTCCCCTGTGAAGTGTGGAACCTCTGATAAGCTGTCGGTTCCTCCTCACATCATCCTTCCTTCTTTCCACCTGTTGTAGAGTGGCCTTTCTCTTCCGTTTTTAAGGGCACTGTCCTGCTTGTGTCCAGTATTTCTTTACCTCCACTGCTTCTAAAGTGTAGCTACGTCTTTTATCGTCAGGCTGTCTCCTCTTCCCTTCACATTTACCTTGCTTCCTTTTTAAGCCACAGGCTCCATCACTTTCTTCGTTTCACTTCAGTGCCAGACATGAGGGGAAGTCTCGATCGGGGAGCAGCCATCTCTCTCTAAGGGCCAGATAGGAAGTAGTTTAGGCTTTGTGGGACACATATGGTTTCTGTTGCATTCTTTTAAAGACCTTTGAAAATGTGAAAGCCATGGCTCACTCTCAGACCGTACGGGATCAGGTCGGTGGGCTAGATTTGGCCTGTAGACTGAAGTTTGCTGACCCCTGTATGTGGCCCTTTGCTTCCTTACCATTTAGTCCTCCCTAATCAGATAAGGTATAACTTGGTTTCCATCACTTTGTGAAACTTTTCTCCTGAAGTTCTTCTGTGACTTCCTAATCACCAGGTCTGGTGTTTTTTCCTCAAGCTTAATGCGAATAGAATCATTTTGTACACACACTTGTGTGTCTGCCTTCTTTCATTCAACATGTTTTTGAGCTTCATCCATGTGTATGTACCAGGAGTTTGTTCTTTTTTATTGCTTTATTATTGGTAATATTCCATTGTGCAAAATTACAATTTGTTTCTCCACTTACCTAATAGGAAATTTTGAGCTGTTTCTAGTTTCAGGCTATTATAAATAAAACGACTGTGAGTCTTTTCTACAAGTCTTTTTGTGGACTTGTATATTTATTTCCTTTGAATGCATACCTAGGAGTGAAATGACTGGGTCATACAAGTGGTAGGTGTATGCTGAGCTTCAAAATCAGCTACCGAAGAGTTTGCCAAAGTGGTTTTTCTGTTCTGCTTTCCGGGTAGCAAAGCACGAGCGTTAGGGTTGCTCCATGTCCTTGCCATGGTTGACTTTCTATGTCAACTGTGGCAACCGAGTGGGAAATGGCATGCCCTTTCCCCTGCACGTTCCGACCCGTGGCCATGGCTTCCTTTCCCACCGCCACACCTGTGGTTCCTAAGTGCATGTCGTGAGCACAGGTCCTGCCATTCTCCATTGTCACTGCCCTGCCTGCTCAGCACATGTGAGCAGCACTGTGTCCATGGGTGGCCTCAGCCCCTCTTTTCAGTGCCGTCTTTGTCGCTGGCCTGATCGCTCTGTGCTCAGCGTGCTGCTCCTTGCCCCTTCCTCTCCTGGTCTGTCTTGAAAGCACAGCTGTAGTCCTGGTGATCCTGGCTGCGGCCATGGGCTCCCTCCTGGAATCTCTTCTCTGCTCCCAGGGTGGAACCCACCTGTGTTTCAAAGTAAATGGGCTAGGCAAGACTGCCCATTGACTTCGCCCACTTCTCTATCCTCCCCGCCCCTTCACGGCAGCTGTCTTCAGGATGAACACTTGTTCTGCCCCGGGGCCTCTGCTCGCACCGTCTGCTCTGCCCATTGCTCTGGACTCCAATTCGTGCATATCACATATTCACATGCTTCCGTCCTGGAAGACCCACTTCTCCCCACCACCTTTTCCAAAGGCTTGCCCTGGCCTTGCCTTCCTCTCCGAAAACTCTGAATTCTGGCAGCTCTGTTCTTTTCTCTGCATCCTTCTTATGGAGCCTCTCATCCGTGCCTGGTAGAGGAAGTATTTATTCATGATCTCTTCTCACCAGGTTTCTTGAGGTTAAGAGACTATGTCTTACTTAGTTCTCTGCAGGTTTCGCATGCAGTGCCGTGGTTTCATCAATTGTTTTATTAATTCATCGGTTTATTTCCTTGGCCGATATTTATTGAGTATCTACTATGTGGCGGCCACACACCGTGCCAGGCATGGAATGTCGAATGGTGAGCAAAGATGGACACAGTTGTCCTGGCCTTTGTGAAGCTGTTAAAGGACTTGTGCCAGCATGCAGCACTACAGATGTGACAGGGGCCACAGAAGTAGAGTATAGGTAGCTTTGAAATTTAGCCTTGTCAGGGACATGTCCTTGAAGAAGTGACACTTGAGCTGAGGTTTGAAAACGTAGGAGTTACCTAGGTAAATAAGGGGGTCGGCGTGCGCAAACACCCTGCAGACAAAGTCTGTCCTATTGTAAAGCACACAGAGGTGAAAAAGGCAGTTTCTTACTCGACAGACGTCTATTAAGTAGATGAAGAAATAATGCCAGGTACCTAAAACACCATTTGGGAAGACAAGGTTGATTTTGAAAAGGAAGAAGTATTTTGATCAAAATTTGCAAAGTGTTTTCTGAAACAGACCCCAGCTCTCCAGAGGCGGTTGCCTCCCAGGAGGAGTGTCTTGTCTCTGCCTCTCCCCAACTCCATCTGCACCTGCCTTTAGGAGGACACTTGCCACAGGGCTCCTCTTCACATGTATTGTGTATATTATCGGGTAAGTTAGATCTGACATGTGAGGTGACGTCATTAAGAGCATCCTTTTACAATTTCATCTTTATAAAACAAGCGCTGTTTCCGTTTCAGAAGACATCCTCTCAAAATTAGAGAATATAAAAGAAATCCTCCACTCATTTGGTCAATATATGCAAAAGCGGAAAGACTTCCCATAAATTCTTTGACAGAGAAAAATAATTATACTCCACGTGAATTTTAAATAATCTCCGGGCCGGGCTCGGTGGCTCAGCCTGTAATCCCGCGCCTTTGGGTGGCTGAGGTGAGTGAATTACCTGGGCCCACGGGTTCGAGACCCGCCTGGGCAGCGAGACCTCATCTCTACAATAAATCAAAAAATCAGCTGGGCGTGGTAGCGCATGCCTGTAATTCCGGCTACTCGGAAGGCTGAGGCGGAAGGATCGCCGGAGCCCAGCGGGTCGAGGCTGCGGTGGTCAGGAGCGGCCACTGCACTCCAGTCTGGGTGACAGAGTGAGACTCCAACTCAAATAAATAAATAAATAATCTCCGATACTTATCATAGGCAATTTTATACCTTTAAATGCATTTCTTTTGTATTGTTTTGGAATATACTAAAATTATTCTGGTGCGTAGTACAAGGTAACCTGACTTTTAAGTTCTCAGTTAAGGTAGTTGGTTAACACTAGATGGCAGTGTAGATTTTATTTCTAAGGTGTGTATGTGTATCAAATACTAATATGATAGGCCATAAAAATGGAAACTACAGTGCTTTTGTACAGCTTTACAAAACTGGTATAAGTCTGTCAATTTCCAGTTCCTTTCTTTAGTATTTGACAACTTAGCTTGAGGATGTTGTAGAGAGCTTTCATCGAAATCCATTGTTAACGTCCCTTTGCCTTGAAAAGGCATCTAGCAAGGTGAATGCTTTAAAAGCTGACGTGGTTCAAGCCACCCCTCATACGCCACATGAATCTGAGAAAGCCATCAATCTGTAAAGCTCAATATCTTCCTCTAAAGGGAGGTCAGCAAGCTGTAGCCGGCCTACATTTTAAAGTGTACGTGGACGTTTTTTAACGTTGGGGGAAAATAATAAGAACATTTTATCACCTGTGAAAATCACGTGAAATTTAAATGCCAGGGTCCATATGAAAGTTCTGTTGGCACACAGCCATGCCCGTCCTGTCTCTGGCTGCTTTTGCTCTGTAGCAGCAGAGCTGAGCAGCTGTGACCTCCAGCTAAGCTAAGGCCCACAGAGTCTAAGATATTTACTCTCTGGCCCTTTTCCGAAAAAGTTGGCAGAGCCAATGATGGGAAGGATAATCACACAGGAAGTAGTTGAGCTGTTCAGGGGAGACAATGTGATCAAATGCAATGCAGAATGAGCACTGCAGTTATATCATGGTGCTGTTCTGTCACTTTTCAATCGTTTTAAGCTTTTGATTGTAATAGTGGTGTTCAGGCAGTTATTCTCACACAGTGAAGGGAGGAGGCTCCTGTACACTGTTCTTCAGTGTTCCCGGACGACTGCAGCGTGGCTGCTGTCTCAAAACAGGACCGAGGACCTACACCTTTCTCTTTCCTGGCTGCAGTGGCAGCAAACGGTGGGACTGAGGACCTGGGTCCTTGGGGGCCAGTCCCAGCTGTGCTACTTCTTGGCAGAGAAGCTTAGCATCATACAGCACTGTCACCCCAAAGGCTTTCTTCGTCTCAACCAGTCCACTGCCTCATTCTAGAAACTCTGTTTTTTGTTGTGGTGGTTTGCTTGCTTTTGACACAGGGTTTCACTACATTGCTGTGGCTGGTCTGGAACTCCAGCACAGCACTCGAATGGCCTCCTGAGTAGCTAGGATTGCAGGGTGCACCACACCTGGCTAGAAACACTTTCGCTCATTTTCCCGATGCCAGCCGTTCCTTGTCAACTCGTGCACTCTGAGCTTCACTCCTACTTCAGCCCCCCACTTGGTCCCTTTGAGGCGCATGGGCTGTGGGGTTGGTCACACCTACATTCCAGTCCCGTGTGAGTGTGCACCACTCACTTAGCACCTTTATGCTTATTTTCTTTTTTATAGAATGTGGGCAGTGGTCTTGTGGGGATTAAATGAGACGCGTGTGTCTCTGGCACGTGGAAGTCTCTTGGTGAGTGGTCATTGGATTAGAAGCCCAGTTTGACCTGTGATGCATTTGTGGAGGGGGAACATTGAGCAAAACAAAAGGCCAGAGAGAGGTGGGGGTGCAGGCGGGAAGAAAGGAAGAGACAGACTGAATGCAGGAGTCAGATCAACACGATGAAGACCTGTGTCTTACTAGCTTTATCACAGGTAAAATCTAGGTTGGCAGGCAGAGCTTCGGTCTGTGGGTGGAAGGCTTTGCTGATATTCTGCTCCTCGATTAGACGAACTCTCTGAGCCCTTAGTGCCCCTGAACAATCATTGTTCCTGGGCCAGAGACCACGGGGCAGGCCCCTTTGCGGCACATGAGAGACAGGCAGGGAACAAGCCTCAGCTGTCTGCAAGCAGGCAGATCCCAAAGAGAGGGGAGAGAGAAACAAGTGGCAGCTAACGCGTGTCCCTTGCTTCGGCCGAGGTCTCAGAGGGAGGAAGCTGCAGGAGGAGGCTGGGTGTCATTCAGGGGAAGCTGCTTCCGGCAGAAACATGAGGCCTAGGGATTGAACGCCCCTCCACCCCCACCCCACATTCTCTCCAGACCGAGAAAGCACCCTCACTGTCCCCCAGCCAGCGCTCTCGCCCCAGCTGGCAGACGGCGTGGAGCCTTCCTTCTGTATGCCCTCTCCCTCCCAGTGCTGTGTGCTGGCCTTGGCCTGCTCCTGAGCACATTTTATATGGAGTGGGATCATGGAACTGAAAGAACATGTGTAGAAATGTTGCCTTCAGACCTGTAAGGCTTTGTTAGTTTGGCATAATTAGGAAGCTGTAATTCTTTCCAGAATGTAGAGCTCAGATTTTATTGACCCATTTAATTTTTTTTAATAATGACATTTTACTAGAACACAGCAGCATGCAACCTAGATAGCCTCTGGCTGGATCTCTGAATGATTTTAATTAAAAATAATGTCTCTGCTTCTGATGGATGTACATTTCTCACAATATCCTGGCAACAAAACAAGGCCACTTGGGAGAAAAACTTCCTTGGTTTCTGTTGTTGTTACTAATAGAATATCCATACTGTCTGTTTTCCATTTAAAAGATAGATAGATAAATAGATAGATAGATAGATAGATAGATAGATAGATAGATAGATAGAGTTTCCTAAAGGAAGACTACCAGTTTTATCAAATTAACTTCTAGACCTTTCCAACTTCACTGAGCTGAGTTTCTGTTAAATCCAAATGTAGAGTAGGAGGATGTTAATCTAATGTTCTTGGAATTAGCCATTTCTAGGTCTGCTCTGTCCGCAGGGGGCATGTTCACTTGAAGGTCAGGACCCTTCTTCTAACTCATTTGTCCCTGACCCCGTTAGCCTCCACTTCCAATGAGAAGGTTTCTAGTGGGGCTGAGCATAAGGCTTCTGTTCCCCACTCTCTCTCCTCCCCAAAAGAGCCCTTCATCTGACCGGGGCTTGCTTACTTGGCTCCTGTGTCCCACTTGTGGGTCTTCTGTCTCACAGTGGCTGCGTTAAGCCTAACTGTTAGTAGAACAAAATGCTAATGGGATGGGAAGGGAAAGGACAGGCCGAGAGCCGGAAATGCATCTTTTTACTCTTCTTCCTAAATCTTAATACAATGATGAGAAAGTAGAAGCTATGCTTTTGGAGAAATGCATACTTTTGTAAAATTAACTTTACTGACTTTGTCTTTTCAGAAAAAGACTTCCTGGTGCCAGGTATCAGAGGTATCTCATAGCAGAAATCAAGCTGGCCTAGAGTAAAGGGAATTTACAAGACCTAAGACATCATGCATTGGACGAGGATTGTAAAAGTCATGAAACTTGTCATTACAAAAGTTATGACCGCGCAGTGGGGGAGCAGGTGGGGATTCCATCTTCCAGTAAATTGGGCCCTATCTACAGGGAAGCCAAGGATCCCCCGAAGCTACCCACTGGGAATGCCTAGGAGATAAGGGGAAGTGCACCCTCCACTAGCTCTAAGGAATGTCGTTCGTTCGGGAAGGTGCAGGAGAATGAGAATCCTTGTCACGCCCTTCTCTAGGGTCTGTGATAATGTGGGCGGACATTAGTGGTCTCTGTGTCACAGGTTCTCCAAGACATCCACAGGTGGCCATAAGGAAGTCACAGCAGTCACGTCTACCTGATTGCAACATCTCCAAGGAAAAGGATTTAAGCCAGGGCTTTGGGGGGCTACCCGCCACACTCACCTAGAGTGTAGGCCTGCTCCCTGTCTGTTGGGGGGCGAACTTTTCTTAAATAAATCTTTTCTTCTCTCACCTCTGTGTGTTGCAATTCTTTGCATTTGCTCAGATCTCTGGGTCGCGAGAGCGCACCTCTGGCTTGCTGGCTCCGGCGGTGCTGCGTCTCCCTGTGCCTTTCTCTCTGTCCATCCATCTCACCCTTACCCTGTCCAGACCCTAACAGGAAGCTGCCTCCCTCTCACTCTTCAGGCTCAATGTCTACTCCCCAGGAGGCTGTGGAGCTCTGTTTTTCCAACTGTCCCCCAGAAAGTGTAGACATGAAGTGGGGGAGTGGGGAGGGGGCCACCCCAGGGGAGGAGAGCACACTCACCTGGCGGTTGGGACTGAAAAGAGCCCTGCCACGCTTACCCCTTTCCTTTTCTGACAGCCAGTCCTCATGAGAGGTGCAATCCCTGCTCATCTGTGTTTCAAGTTTTCTAGAGAAGGCTCTGAAAGGGGAATGTCTACCTGTCTTGGGGATGGAGATAAAATTTGGGAAGGAGCTTACTAGAGAGCACAGCTGCAGCTGTATGTCTAGCCACCTTCTCCAGTTCAGGCTGATTCATTGATTCAGTTTGTTCGAAAATATTTGGTGACTGGTTTGTTGACTTATCGGCCTATAGAAGACCAGGTATTGCTCTTGATGATGGGGATACAGCAGTGAACAGACGGACCAAAGTCCTTGCCTTTGTGGAACTTAAATTTTTCCATAGGGGCAGACAGAAAAGAAATAATTGAGAGGACAGTAATAGACTTAGGTTAAGAGCATGCTATTGAGAGACCCAAGAAACCAAGAAACTTAAAAAGCCATACTTGCTGTAAAAGTAGTGTTTAGTTCACTATATTTCATATATCCCTACCTCATGTTTACTATATATTTTGTGTATTCCTACCTCATGTTCATTGTACTTTATGAAATCTTAGTACTTTAAATCCTACCTCAGACCCCGTGGAATTAGGCATATGTCGGGTGCCGGGTAGTGAATAATTGTGTAGTTATATAATGGCTTAAGTAGTGTTTGTATTTAGAACTCTTGGGTTAAGCATTGTCAGTCCCAATTGCCATGCTGACTTCTGCTTTTACAATGGGATGTAAATGTTAAAGCGATAAGCCCCTTTCAGACATTCCTTTGCTATCGCAGTAGACTCTGAGGCGCTAGCTGCTCTCTAGGTGGGCTTTATGTTGATTTAAATCACCGGGTTCCATGCCAGTGTTAATTTACACGCAGTGGCTATGTAAACCTGAAGAAATCAAAGACTTTTACAAAAACCGCCTTGCTATAAGACATTTATGATATTTTATAAATTCCCAGAACTGGTACTATATGAATTTCTACCCCACATTCACTGTATGTGTTTGCAGCATTCATATTTAAAACTTTGTTAAGTTTGGCTTTTGTTGTCCCATAATGACCATGTTATGTTATGTAAATGTTAAGCAAACAAGCTTTCCTAAGCATTCCTTGGGGTGAATCAGCAAACTTAATGGCTAATGTAACCTCCAGGTTGCTCAGGTTACTTTATATGCAGTGACTGTATGAACCTAACTTATCTGACATGCCACTCTGCCCGTTAAGTGGGTTTCTGTCAATCACAGGCAGTCAGGTTACAGCCCACGAAAGGCACCTACCAATACCAAGTGTTCCCGTACCCATTAGGAGAAATTACCCAATCATGTAAAATCAAGTTTAAAGTTCTTTCCCCTCCCTCTGTAATTGTGCATAAAAACTGATTGCCATACTGGATCAACGCTCTCGTCCATGAAGCCTCTACTGGCTTCATGTGTGAGCCCAGACTCGAGCCTGAATAAAGACCCTCGTGTGTTTGCATCGGAGCTGGCTCTTTGTGGTCTCTCTCTCTCTCTCTGATTAGAGTTCTGGGTTTAACAATAATTAGCTAAAATCTATAGAATGTTAAAGTGGGGCGAGTGTTACTATATTGGGGAGAAGGGAAAAGAGATAGATGATGGAAAATATCAGGGAGGGAACAATTTTATAAGGATGGGCTAGGGAAGGCCTCACTGGGAGGGTGGCATTGAGTAAACATTTACAAGAAGCAAAGGAGCCGGGCTCAGTGGCTCAGCCTGTCATCCCGCGCCTTTGGGAGGCTGAGGGGAGTGATTGCCTGAGCCTGCGGGTGCGAGACCCGCCTGGGCAGCGAGACCTCATCTCTACAATAAATCCAAAAAAAAAATCAGCTGGGCATGGTTACGCATGGCTGTAATTCCGGCTACTCAGAAGGCTGAGGCGGAAGGATCGCCGGAGTCCAGCGGGGCAAGGCTGCGGTGGCCAGGAGCGGCCACTGCACTCCAGTCTGGGCAACAGAGTGAGACTCCAACTCAAAAAATAAAAATAAAATAAAAGAAGCAAGGGATCCGTTCGTGCAGACAGTAAGAAAGAGCCTTCCAGGAGGAGACAGCCAGCATGTGGAAAAGTCATGAGGTGAGAGTGTGCCTGGAGTGTTCAAGGAACGGCGAGGAGAAGGAATGGGGAACAGGCAAAACGAGTCCAGACAGAGAGCAGGACACCAGGTCTTGCGGTTCCTTTTGAGATCTTCTGGTTCTTGTGAGGACCTTGGTGGGCAGCCATTGGAAGGTCCTGTGCACAGCATTGATAAGATCTGCCTTGTTTTGTAAGCGATCAGCATGGCTGTGTGTTAGAGCGGACGGAAGCAAGGCAGGGCAGAAGCAGCAGGCCAGGTAGATATTCCAGACCAGACAGGAAGTATTGATGGCAGGCACCAGAGAGGTAGCAGTGACTGGGATCAGAAGAGGTCAGATTCTGGAAGTACTTTGATGATGGATTAGATGTGAGCTGGGAGAGAACAAAAAGTTAAGGGTGACTCCAAGGTTTGGGATCTGAGCAACCAGAAAAGATGGAGTTGCTACCAGCACAGATGGGGAAGGCTGTAGGAGGCACCTGTTTGAAAAGAAAGGTCAGGAGCTCAGTTTTGGACACATTTGCAATGCAAATTCACCATCTGAATGGGGAAGTTGTGCAGTCCATTAGATATAGGTGTCTGGAACTCGAGGAGAGGTCCGGGCTGAAAATACAACCTTGGGACTCGTCTGTGTCAAGTTGGTGGTTAAAGCCATGAGACGATGAACTCAGCCTGGGAGCAAGTACAGACAGCAAAGAGACTCGGGGACTGAGCCATGCACTATCATCACAAAGTGGTCACGGAGCTCAGGTGTGTCAACAGAAACAAGCAGGGGAGGAGGTAGGACAGTGAGAGAGTTGGAGACCAGAGGAAGACAACCGAGCAAGGGGAGAAGAGATCAACTCTGAATGCTGTGGAAGGTGGCTAATGACGTGAGGACTGAGCCATTGTGAAGGTCACTGATGACTATGGCAGGCAAGGATGGCAGCAGAGTGATGAGGATTCAAGAGATAATGGTCAGGAAAATGGGCATGGAAACCTTTCTTTCTTTTTTTTGAGTCGGAGTCTCACTCCATCACCCAGGCTGGAGTGCAGTGGCTTGCTCACGGCCACCCCAGCATCGACCTGCTGCCCCTGTCCTTGCCCTCCGGTGATCCTTCTGCCTCAGCCTTCCAAGTAGCCGGAATTACAGGAATGTGTTACCACGCCCAGATAATTTTTTGATTTATTGTAGAGGTGAGGTCTTGCCAAGTTGCCTGGACTGGTCTCGAACCCGCAGGCTCAGGCAATCCACTCGCCTTGGCCTCCCAGAGTGCTGGGATTATAGCCTGAGCCACTGAGCCCAGCCAAGTGGAAACATTTCTTAGAGAAGTTTTACTGAAAAGGGTAGCTTGTAGGAGATCTGGAATGAAATTGAGGGGTTTTGTTCTGTTTTTTACATCAGGAGAAATGGCACCATGTTTGTATGTAGTTGGGGAAGATCCAGCAGACAGGAGAAAAACGATATTATTAGTACCTAACACACAGTGTTCACTCTGCACTGCGCACACATATTAATTCATTCAAGGTTGGTGGTGCAGGAGAGAGAAAGGAGAATTACTGGGGCCAGTCTAGTGTCCTGGTGGGGTGGGGTGTGGCCATGGTTAGGCAGTGGACATTCTTTCCATAGAAGCAAGAGAGAAAGTAGATTGCTATCTGTGAGCCCCAGGGAGGAAAAGTGGGGAGGTGAGAGCTTTATGAGCTCTCAGAAAACAGAAAGCAAAGTGATCACTGACACTGAAGATGAGGAAGGAGGTGTTGGCAGCTTGAGAGGGGAAATAGAGGTGGGAGAGCCGTGCACTAGAGACATTTGGCATCATTGCCAGGTACCATCGGGGCCCACTTGAGATTAGTAGTTACGATGAAGCCAATATCTCCATCTGTATGATTCCCACGTGATCTTAAACTGAGCTAAAGAGCTGTGAGTTCTGGGTTCTCGATACACCACCAGCTTGCTCTCTCTCTGTCTCTGCCTCCATTCTCTTATTGCTTCTCACTTCTAGCATCTCCCACGGGTCAGACGCTCCTAGTAGCCCCCGGAAGACTGGGATTAAAAGGTCAGGCAAATTAAATGAGAACCAGGCAACCAAATATTTTTGAGAGCCCGATATATGAAAGTCATCTGTTAGTTACAACTTTTGGACTGCACGAGTCTTTTACTTTGAGTTTATTGGGCTCTGGTTAGCCTTTCATTGCGTTGGAGCTGCCTTCAGCCCTGGCTCAGGTTTGTGGCCATTTCACTGTGTGTCACAGTGACTTTCCTTTCCCTTAATAAGATGTAGAACTTTAGAAAACGATCCATTGTTACTTAAAATCTCCTTTAGTTTCTCAAGATTTTATCACAAAATGGTTAGAAGACCATTTGCCCTTGTTTCTTTTTCGAGACAAAGTGCTGGTCAGGGAACATGTCGTCTCGAGAGCATTGCTTCTTTTAAATTGCTTTATGAGGACAGGTGTTGAGTTGTCTCTTCCCTTTTCCCGTTCTTTGTGCTCTTCCTTCTGTGTTCTTGCTCACCCAGGCTCCAGGTCCCGGGGCCTGATGTGTTCCGCTCCCCGGTCTGTGCTATTGCTGGCGGCTTTGCCCCCGATCCCTCCTCCCTCTTTGGGATTCCCTGTCCTTGCCCCTTACGCTTCAGCTCCACAGAATGTGCTGAGCACCTGCCTGTCTGGTGTGCTGAGCTGGGGAGCACAGATGAGCGGGGCGGGATTCGCTGCCCTGCTCCTCCCCGCTCTGTTCATCCGACCTGGTGTTGCCACTCCGATCTCCCCCCAGCTCAACCTGTCCGCTGGCCCCAGAGCAAAAGGCCTTTGGCACGCCCCGAGGCCCCCCAGACGCCTGCCTTCCGCTCACCCTGTGCTTGCTCACTCCTTCTGCTCCCAGTGGCACGCACTCAGAGCTCTTGCTCCCCGTCTGTGAGTTTCTTTCCCAGATCTCCCCCAGTCAGCACCCCTCGTCCGGACTCTCCCGCTTCTGAGGAGCTGAGAGGCACCGGCAGGTGTGGCGCCGGGCCTGGGCTCCTGCGCAGACTGCCTTGGTCTAGACCCAGCTTGGCTCGTCACTGGCTGTGAACTCAGCCTGGCTGTGCCTGAGCTGCTTCATGTGTACAGTGGGAATTGTAATAGCACCACCTCGTAGAATTTTGAGAGTTAAGTAGGGAAATACGTGTGAAATGTTTAGAGCAGTGATTAGTCTTAATGCATGGAAAATGTTATGTAACTGTTGGTTTTGTTTTATGACATATGAGCATATGCATAAACCTGTGGTTGTAGCCGATTGTATATCATTTATTGAAAGCAGGATCTATGTTTGATTTATGTCTGTAGCGCCAGCATTCACAGTTTAATTTTGTAATGCATATTGGACAGATTAATTTCACAGCATATATACGCATTCCCATAGTATATGCCCAGTATACAGTATGAAATTAATCTGTTAATTTAATACAGCTGCAAATATAGCAAAAATAAGATTGTAGTGTTTAACTTTTGCCCATATCTTTTCAGGAACCTTTGCAACAGAGTGCAAAATTTTGTTATTCTCTCTTCTCCTCTATCCTCAGGAAGTATCTAGTTGTATATTGAATTAACAGGCAGAAGAGTGTCAGCAATATTTTTGTGATTTTGGACTTGCACTTTCTTAATATTCTAATCAATGAAATAATAAAAATGTGTTTATTACTTTAAATTTTGAACTAGTGAATAAGCTTTTACAACCCAGTTTTTTCTCCTTGAAATAAATTGACTAATCTAAATTTATATCTAAGTCTTATTTAATCGAATCTAATAGTTTGACAAATTGAGATCTGTAATAAAATTATTCCTCTGAATATTATAAAGGAAATAGAAATAAAATTTGATAAATTTGTATATGCACATCTCATGAGGACTTTTTGGGAATGATTTGCCAGATAATTAACCTTTTAAAAACAGTAATAACTCTGTTATTGTGATACCTAATTTGAGGCTGCATCATCAGCAAGCATTCACTGATTTCGACAACTGTGCTTCAAGTGCCCATTATGTATGGAAGATACGAGTTCGAACCCTTCCTTGGCCGTTCCATCTCCTCATCCTGTGCTTAAACACCACTTTATCCGGGAAGCCTTTGCTTTCCTTCCCCCCTCACCCAAACTGTATTATGCTGTCATTTGCTGCCACCCTTTCCTTCTCTCTCTCTCTTCCAGCCATATCATGTCTGAGTATGGGCGGATGACAGACACAGAACGAGACCAGATAGATCAGGATGCTCAGGTGTTCGTGAGGACCTGCTCAGAAGCAATTCAGCAACTACGAACAGAAGGTACAGAGCTCTACAAGATTCAGACAGACAGCCCTGAATCGATCGAGCAAACAAGAATCATAAACAGCCAGTTAAAAACCCTCCTATGTTCTTATTTGGACTTAGATTTTAAAACTTTAAACTCTTTTCTTTTCTGATCAGTGTTTTGGCCAAAGCTGGTAAAAGTAATGAAAAGGCCATTATTTGAGCTTAAACAAATGGGAAGAGGGAGATGGAAAAGACTTCTCCAAACAAAACCAAGAATTTACCAAAAGCCAGGAACAGCAGAGATAAAGTGTGTTGGGGGGGTGGGCAGAGGGCATGCCTGTACCTTTGCTGTGTGTGGCACTTGTGGGCAGTGGGGGGGCGGGGCCTGGGGGCCTGGGGTACTGAGCTCTTTACTTGTAGTATTGCAGTAAGCTTTCCAGCCGGTCAAGCTGAGGCTGAGGCAGGAGGACTGCTTGAGGCCAGGAGTTTGAGACCCACCTGGGCAAAATAGTAAGACCCTGTCTCTCCAAAAAAGTTTTTTTAATAAACTTTTCAAGCCGGGCTCAGTGGCTCAGCCTGTAATCCCGCACCTTGGAAGGCTGAGGTGAGTGGATTCGAGACCCGTCTGGGCAACTTGGTGAGACCTCATCTCTACAATAAATAAAAAATTAGCCGGGCGTGGTAGCGCGCACCTGCAATTCCGGCTACTCGGAAGGCTGAGGCGGAAGGATCGCTGGAGCCCAGCAGGTCGAGGCTGTGGTGGCCAGGAGCAGCCACTGCACTCCAGTCTGGGTGACAGAGTGAGACTCCAACTCAAACAAAAAATAAAAAATAAACTTTTCTATTAAACCCTTATGTTTAGGAGGAAGGTTCTGAAGCCATGGCTGCTTAGGCGTGTACCCCAGCTCCATCCAGTTCTAACTCTAGCCCTGGGAATGTCACTTAATCTTCCAGGGCCTCAGCGTTTATGAAATGTTGACAATTATAGGATATATCTCTTAGGGTTGTTATGAGAACTAGTTAAATTCCTACATCAGGCTTAGAGCCATGTCTGGCCCTAGGGTTGTTATTATTATCTCTCACTCATTGATGTTTAATTCTCACTGAGGCACTAAGATGGCTTCCCAAGTCATGCTACTTTCCTGATTCTAAATTTGCTCAGGCAGATACAGAGTACATTAAGTAGAATCTAGCATTCGAAGCTGCTGGGTGCTGTTGTGCTCGTGACACAGACTTTTGGGACACTTCTGCTAGGACCTTGGAGAGTCTGATGAAAGCAATAGATCTTTGACAGAAAAATACACATAGACACAAAGTTTGTGTGACACTTTCAGAGAGTCCCTGAATCCGCCATAGGAATCTCACTTAAGGAACCGTATAGTAAAGACATAAGTCATGCCCCCTACTCTCAAGAGCATGTAAATTCTCTGAGATACCTAAAAAAGTACATAGGAGCATTGATAAACCAGCAATTAAGTATGAAACTTGTGACCTGGGCTCCTTATTGCCTCTGAAACTTAGTTTCTTCATCTGTGGCATTAGCATAGCCGGATTAGCTGTTTGGATTACTAGCAGGATATTATGTGAAGTGCCAGCAGAGTGCCTGCGCAGAGTAGGCGCTCAGTCTCTCAGTAAACGGTAGCTGTCTACCAAAATCAGCAGCACAGACTTTAGGACTGGTCTTTTTACCAGGCTCTGGGCTTGTTCCCAGAAGAAAGGTGTCCTTGCAGCTAGGAATCAAGGAAGGGAAGTTTGATTTGGTGTCAAAGAGACCCTCAGAACGTGAGTGGCCAAGGGGCGAGGATGGGACACTACATGCTAAAAAGCAGCACAGGCTCAGGCGGGGAGGAGTGTGATTAAGTTTGATTTAAAGACACTCCTTGAGGGTCAACTTAAGTAGTGGATGCTTGTTAACACAGGCAGGTCAGCACTCAAGAAGCGGTGCGGCAAATACTGTCCCGAACGTTGCAGTGCACCGTAGGTTATCGAATTCTAGTTTTTCTACAGGCTTAATCTTTCACTCTTGTAAAGCCTAGCAAATAAATCTTACTCTTAGAAATGTAGTGTCACAAGACTCGTTTTATGGCTGTGTTTTTAAGAATGCTTTCCGTAAAAAACTGTTCTAAGGAAGCTGATGAATTGTTCTTTAGGGTGATTGAAGACAAAGGCCTGAACACTGTCCTTTTCTGTTCCAGCCCACAAGGAGATACATTCCCAGCAAGTGAAGGAGCACAGGACTGCTGTTTTGGATTTCATTGAAGATTACTTAAAAAGTATTTCATTTTCTTTAAAGGTCAAATGTAACACTTCAGAATAGATGCGATGCAGAATTTGGCTTTGCTGGCTGAAGACTTTAGAGTCTCATTATATTAATGACCCCTTTGCCTGAGAAGCCATTTTAAATGGTCACTGTTCTGGTGTTTTCCCCTGCAACAGGAGTGTGTAAGCTTTACTCAGAACAAAGAGCCATCCGAGTTAAAAGAGTGGTGGATAAGAAAAGACTGTAAGTATTGCCTTCTTTGGTGTTTCTTTAATAATAGTACTCGTTAGTAGCAATTCAGTTTTAGAGAGCACTTAGCCTGCGCAACGCCCCACGCCCGAACCTCTTCCAAAATGCCGCAGCTTGTGTGCCAGGCACTGTGCCAGCCACTCTGTTCACCCCAGCAGCCCCCAGGAGGCAGACTGTCACATCCTCATTGTACAGATGGGGAGGTTGAGACTCAGAGGTTTGGTGCCTTTCTCGAGGTGCCACAGTCTGGAGGTGACGGAGCTGGGATCTGAGCCCCAGCTGTGGGCCCAGAATGTGTACCCTTGCCCATTGTGTTTCTTAGCAACCCTGTGAGGCTGGCACTCTTTGAGCCATTTTGCCCCAGTCTCCTGGACGCCCATGCACCTCCTTGCTGCCCTGGAAAGTGTGCTCCTGAGGGAAGAGCTAGGGCATAGCAACCGTGCGCCCATGAAGCCTGCCTCGGGTGGCTGGTGGCATGCACTTCCCCCGTGACGGAGGCCTGCTGGATGCCGTGGGCTCCGAGTACACCCCTCACTGTAGCCCATGGCCCATGCCTGTCCGCCTGTCTGTCTGCCTCTCTGGGCTCATGCAAGCTCCTGGAGCGCAGGAGCTGTGTCCCTGCAGTTATGCCCACTGGAGCTCCAGGCCCGTCTTGGAGATTGAACACAGCAGTGAGCACGTGATGCCGTGTCCAGGCTCCACATCGTGATCGTTTCTCAATGAGCCGTGGGACTGTTTGGGGATGTTCTTTCAGCAGATAGCATCATGTAACGGTTTGGGGGCGAGTTTTCTTAATTCATCCTGTGTCAGGGAACCCAGCACTGCTGTGGTTTGACAGTTCACCGGGAGGACTCATAGGACTCCACACACAGAGTCCTCCTCGTGGCTGTGCTTTATCAAACTGAAAGCATACACAGCACAGCAGCGAAGGTAAAGGCACATGCAACACAGCCTGGAGGAAACCAGACGCGCGCTTCGGAGTCCTCCCCTGATGGAGTCACCTAGCACGTGGCGTGTGACAGCATGTGAAGTGTTGCCTCCCAGGGAGGCTCATTAGTGGTTGACTTTCCAAGGGTTTTGTTGAGGGCTGGTTACATAGGCACCTTCTACCTGACGTGTACGAAAATTTCACTCTCCCAGAAGGAAAGCCGGCATTCAGCATTGAGCCACACTGTTTACACAAACAGTTCGGGCACAGTGAGCTGCTCTTATCAGTTAGGATGGTGTGAACTCTCCCAAAGTTCAAGTTCTCAGATGCCAGGCAAGGACCAACCTTGTAAACAGACTTTCTGAGAATAGCAGTCTTAGGCCTGCTATGTGAACTCTTTTCTGTACACTTGTAAAACATATTTGAAATTGTAAATGCCAACAAATAGAAAAGTATTTATGGAAGACAGTAAGTAGATCAGTCAAGTTTTCCTTCAGCAAATAGTTGCTGTTTATTATGTAATGTGCTGAGAGGGTTGTTTGAAAGACACAGTAAAGTCTCTGCCCTTGGGGAGCTTAGAGGGAGGCTTGGTTGCAACGTAAACATGAAAAACTAGCCAACTTAATCAGGAGATGTCATAATTAGTGAAGTTGGCAGTACATTCATAGGGGAAGATGGTAAGATCAAGTGGCATGGTATAGTGCCTCAGAGCTCCGATGGACACCCTGCGTTTGAATCCTGGCTCTGCCACTTACAAGCTGAGTGACTTTCAGCAGATTGCTTTATTTCTCTGTGCTTAGTTTCCTTGCCTCTGAAATGGGCAAATTAATAGTACCTACCTGGTAGGGTTGTGGTGAGAACAAAAAGAGTTGATATAGATAAAACACTTGCAGTGAGTTAATAAATGTTAACTTTTGTTCCTATTAATTACCTACCCTTTGCCAGGTGGCATGTTAACTTATTTCTTTTCATCCTCAGCTACCTTATTAATAAATATCAGTATCCCGTTTGGTCAGTGAGGAAATTGGGGCTCGGCATATTTGTATTAGCTGTCCAGCATCACAGCCGAACTAAGATTTTGACCTCATAGTAATTGAAGCAGATTTCTCAGTCAGTGGATGTTGTGTTGACTGTTGAGAGAAAAATACCTGGGTATGAGAATTAGAAAGACAGAAAGCAGTCCGGGCTCAGGAGGAGTATAAGCTGAGCGTCCGAGGCACTGTGAGACCGGTTTGTCCCAAGCCCATGGTGGAAGAGGAGGCAGGACTCCAATTTACCAGCAGGATGGTGTGAAGGTCACTGGGTCTCACGGTCACCAGGGAGAGAGAGGCAGACTTCTGCTTTGTTATCCCAGCAGAACCCTGATACTTGAGACCTGATAGTGCCAAAGGAAAGTCAGAAGAGACGTTTGCTGCAGCCTCCTCAGCTTCCGGTTTTCAGCAAAAGGTCTTGACAAAAATACGAATTAAAATCAGTCCGATGGGACTTGCTCTCATTTGGGCAGTGAAGGACAGCCTTGTCTCCTGCCAAATAGCTGCCCTGTGCCAGTTACTTTGATCAAAAGGCCTTGAGGGAAATAACTGTGACCCTTCACAATGTCATCCAGCCCTCTCCTAGTTCTTCCTCACTTTTACGCAGCAGGCATCTGCCTGACATAGACACATAATCTTACCACTCCCTTGCTTCCCATGTCCTGCCAAGGTGAACACAGCTTGGCAGTCAAGGTCCAGCACGCCAGGACCACAGCATTTGTTTCCCAGTCAGTGCTCTGGCCAGGCCACACCCAATGGCTTTGTGTCCGAAAGAGGCCTTGTTCTTTGAAGCACTTGGGCCTTGACCCTTGCCGACTTCTCTGCCCAGGGTGCCTTTGACGTAGTCTCTGCTTCTCGCACGCCCTGCCCTGTTCGTCTGGCACACAAACTCGTGTCCGTCCTTCCGGTGCCAGTTAAGTCACTGCCTGCGCTGTCAGTCTCTTCCGGCTCCTGCAGGCAGTGTTGGCAGCTCCTTTCCTGGTGTGTTTCCTGCTCGTTGTTCACGTTGCTGTAACTGAGCCTCTCCCGGCGTGTGTGTCCCTTACTCCACCCCAGCCCACTGCATAGCACAACACCTGCCCTGTCCATTGAAGCCACTCAGCAGAGCTGTTGCGTGAATGAGTGGCAAGTTTCCTGAAGGCTGTTTGATAGTAAGTGGGGTCTGTTCACCGTCAGATTGGATTGGTGGGTTCTTTGTTTTGGTACTGCTGTGTTTTGGTTGGTGATGGTTGTTGTTAAAATTCATTCTTATAACATTGCTTCGAGAAACCCAAGTGCTCATGTTTTATGGCATTGTTTTTATTAACATGTTTGGTTTTGGTGAAAGAAAAACGTATTTGTTGGTTAAGGAGCAGCCTGATTGTTTACTTTAAATCTTTTAATACTGTAGGAAGAAAGATATTCTGTGCTGGATTTCATTTTCATGGAATGACAATATCATATTAATCTACCACACTAAGCCTCTTGGTCCAGACTGGGAAAAATGTTTTGTTCACGAAACCTGAAGCAGTCCCAGCTGATCTTTCGGCACTTTTCCTGCCATGGCTGTGTTTTCTTAAAATGATAGCACCATCATTAAAGATGACTCTTCACACCCGTCCCATAGGCATTTCATATCTGAAGTGACAGTGACACCTGCTGCAGGTTGCCTTGAGCTGGGTATGTGGGATGTTGATGAGTATTCACAGTGAACAGACCCCACTTACTATCCCCACTTCTTTCCCCTGCAGTAGGCCTGGGCGTCCTTTGAGGGAAGAGGCCACTGTGTCTTTTATCTCTCTGGTTCCAGTGCCTTACTCAGAGCCTGCCATGAGGTAGGTGCTCCGCTAAAGGTTCCTGAATGAAGGAAGGAAGGAATGGGGCACAGCTCCTCACTCTTGGCTCATCAGGTCTACATAGTGATGCTTTCAAGGTGGAAAGGTTGTAGGCTAGTATTGGACACAGCATTGGCACAAATGTCCCCATTATCCCCAAAGGATTTGAAATACCCCCTCTTGTCTTCCCAGCCACGTTAAGCAGCTCATATTTCATTATAATGTAAGTTGAAATAGCCATCAGGTGTCCTCCTGGGCATATACTTTAATTCAAAGCTATCTGAATTAATCAGAAACGTTTTTCCTTCACAAAAAGTAATCAGATTATGTGTCACTGGCTTTTTCTTAGGTAAGAGGTTTCAGGTGACAATGTGGAAATCAGGAGTTACCTCCGATACCCTTTTTTACTAGCTCAGAATAGTTTCTTTTGAAGGCATAATATACTAGACAGAAGCCCAGGGACAAACCCATACTTACAACGCAAGGCTCTTTCCTCCAGACTGCTCGTTCTTTCTCCTGGAGTGGGGTAGGGAAGCTGTAGGAGGATGCGTGAGAGCCTGTGTTCTACCCATGGCTAAAGTTGCTTTAATGTCTGCACGGGTTTGGGGCCCTCATTCGAATACATCATTTGTGCTAGTACAGTGATGTTCTTAACGTTGGACTGTTTTCTCTGTCTTGAGATTTGAGAAGATTTGAGAAGGATAAAACTTATTAGTCTGAAAGAGAATGGTTTCTCCTAACGTTGGGTGGATCATGAAACAGCCAGATGAGAAGGCTAGACAACTTCGTAGCACCTTGTGAGTTTATCAGTGTAACTGAAAGTTAATTACTAGAGTATCAGCATATCCTACTGTAAATTCTAAAAGATAATAGAAATGAGAATTTCCTGAGATACTTCAGTGGAGGAAATCCTGGTGACCTCAGCAAGGTTTACTCGGAAACCTGTCAGACAGGTTTGAGAAACTTTTCGTGGTCAGTATCTCGATCTTTCTGTTGCCAGTGTGCCTTGATTACCTCTTTCTAAAAGGAAGCAGGAGCAAGGTTCCCTTTGCTCTAAAAACGTCCTTTGCTCCGTCAGACACACTTCAGAAAATAGGACCTTAATCCCATGGCCAGATGTATGATCTTGAGTTATTTATTACTTCCTCCCTTGTGTTGGTACAAAAGACCAAAATTTTGCTGCATATTACTCTTCTCCTTCTTTTATAAAGAAACGTTAGTTCTCTTATAACATATATTATTGCCATACTTATCTGGTACCTGAAGAATGTTTACTTTCCTGATCCTTTATGTTCAGTCCTCTCACCTCAACTAGATGGTAAACTTGGTGAGGGCAGGATTGTATGTTTTACCTTTTTATATCCACAGTCCCTAACCCATTATCCTGCACATAGTAAGAGCTCAACAGATTTTGCCAGTAATTAGAGATGATGACGATGACAAAAGGTGAACAAAAGCAAAGAGAAGTGATGTGATATGATGTGTCACTGGGCCCACGGCAGCGATTTGGTCTTGTTCGCTACCTAGAACACAGTTCTCGTCTGCTGCCTAGAAAAGGGATTGGCAAACTACGGTCTGGGGGGCCAAACCCAGTCCTTGGCCTGTTTTTATACAGCCTTTGAGCTAAGCTTGGTGTTTATTCTTTTCAAGGTTTGTAAAACAAACCAGAAAAAGACAAAAAGGTAAAAGAAGAAGAAGACTGGGAGGCAGAGACTGTATATAGTCACTAAAACCTAAAATAAAATACTTGGTGTCTGGCCCTTTCCAGAAGATGTGTGTTGACCCCTGGCTTAGAACAGACTCCCTGAGGTGAAGGACCACTTCTTTGCCGTAGGCTTTTGCAGTCCATCATGGACCGAGGCGTGTGCTGCTGTACATGATGGGTCCGTAGCTTGTGCCACAGGTGATTCACCCCAGGAGTCTGAGAGCACCCGAGCAGGTCTGTGCCCTGCCCAGCCAGATGAGATCACTGATTACATGGCAATGTCAGATTGCTACAGATGTTTCCAAATACGTACTCTTCCTTTTTTGTACTTATCTTGCTGAAGACCAGTAACAAACATTCTGGTACCAGTCCACAGACAATACTTTGAGTAGCACTGGCTTAGAAAATTACCTAACATGTAGTAGATGCCCAGTAAAATCTGCTGAGTGAGGGCCTGAGTCGTGGTGAAGGTGGCTTAATCAAGGTAACGGGAGTCATCTGCGTGGCTGGAGTCTGCAGTGCTTGTACCTAAGTGGATACTTTAGTCTGAAACCAGTTTTGAAATTACAGTACTATGATACCGTATATCAAAAATGTCTTCTTTCTATTAGCACCTTTGTTTTGCACATGTAAGAAGTGCAGACTTCCCTCGGCAGTATTGCACGTTTGGTTCCAGACACCACAATAAAGCAAATGCCACAATAAAGCGAGTCACACACATGTGTTGGTGACCCAGTGCATATAAAAGCTATGTTGATAATCTAGTCTGTTAGGTGTGCAGTAGCATTATTTCTTTTAAAAATGCATGTACCTTAGCAAGATATTTTCTTGCTGAAAAATGCTGGCGATCATCTGAGCCTTCAGCAAGTTGTAATCTTTTTGCTGGTGGAGGGTCATCCTTTGATGTTGATGGCTGCCGATGGGTCAGGGTGGTGGGTGCCGAAAGCTGGGGAGGCTGAGGCAATTTCTTAAAACGACACAGCGGTGAAGTTTGCCACATCAATTGCCTCTTCCTTCCATGGAAGGTTTTCCTGTAGCATGAGATGCCGTTTGGCAGTATTTTAAAGCCCACAGAGAACTGGAGTCCATCCTTTCAGACCCCGCCGCTGCTTGATCAACAAAGTTTATGCAATATTCTAAATCCTTCCTTGCCATTTCAGCAGTGTTCACAATCTCTTCACCAGGAGTGAATTTTATCTCGAGAAACCACTTACTTGGCTCATCCACAGGAAGCCGCGGTTCATCACAAGATCACACCAATTCAGTCACATCTTCAGGCTCCATTTCTAACTCTAATTATCTTGCTATTTGCACCACATCTCAGTTTCTTCCCCACTGAAATCTTGAATCCCTCAAAGTCATACATTCTTCTGAGCTGTTAACATTGATGTTTTGACCTCCTCCCATGAATCACAAATGTTCTTAATGGCATTAGAATGGTGAATCCTTTCTAGAAGGTTTTCAATTTATTTTGCCCAGATTCATCAGAGGAATCACTATCTATGGCAGCTGTAGCCTTATGAAATGTATTTTTTAAGTCATAAGACTTGAGAGTTGAAATTGCACCTTGATTCATGGACTTCAGAATGGATACTGTGCTAGCAGGCATGAAAACCACATTAATTTCCTTGGACACCTCCATCAGGGTTCTTGGGTGACTAGGTGCATTGTCAGTGAGCTGTAACATTTTGAAAGGAACCTTTCTTTTCTGAGCAATAGGTCTTTAAGAGCGGGCTTAAAATATTCAGCAAACCATGCTGTAAACAGATGTGCTGTCATCCAAGCTTTGTTGTTCCATTTCTAGAGCATAGGCAGAGTAGATTTGGCAGAATTCTTAGAGTGGTAAGTGAGCACTGGCTTCAGTCTAAAGTCACCAGCTGCTTTAGACCTTAACAAAAAAGTCAGCCCTGTCCTTGGACGCTTGGAGGCCAATCACTGACCTCTCCTCTCTAGCTGTGAAAGTCCTAGCTGGCACCTTCTTCCAATACATAGCCTTTTTATCTACGTTGCAAGTCTGTTGTTTGGTGTAGCCACCTTCGTCAGTGATCCTAGCTAGATCTTGTGGGGTACGTTGCTGCAGCTTCTCCATCAGCACTGGCTGCTTCACCTTGTACTTCTATGTTCTGGAGATGCTTCTTTCCTCTAAAAAGGACCTCATGAGCCAACCTCTGCTAGCCTCCACCTTTTCTTCTGCAGCTTCCTCACCTCTCAACCTTCGTAGAATTGAGGAGTTGAGATTTGGCCCCCTCTGCTACCTTGGGGAGGTGAATCCTCTCTCTCTCTCTCTCTCTCCTTTACTTTCTAAATAAACCATATTTTCTAATCTAAAAAAAAGAAAAAAGAATTGGGGAGTTAAAGCCTTGCTCTGGATTAGGCTTTGGCTTAAGGGAATGCTGTAGCTGGTTTGATCTTCTGTCCAGACCACTCAGACTTTCAAAGCCACAATATCTACAACGGACAGTAAAACAAAGTGCAATAAAAGAGACGAAGTAAGCCAGGCTCGGTGGCTCAGCCTGTCATCCCGCGCCTTGGAAGGCCGAGGTGAGTGGATGGCCTGAGCCCGCGGGCTCGAGACCCGCCTGGGCAACTTGGCCAGACCTCATCTCTACAATAAATCAAAAACTAGCCGGGCGTGGCAGCATCGCCTGTAGTTCCAGCTACTTGGAAGGCTGGGGTGGAAGGATCGTCCAAGCCCAGCAGGTCGAGGCCGCGGTGGCCGGGAGCGGCCACGGTGCTCCAGTCTGGGCGGCAGAGGGAGACTCCGACTCAAAAAAAAAGAGAGACGAAGTATGTCTAGATAAGAACTATGCTTAAATCTGAAATGACAATCTCATTTGTCTAATAATTATATAGGGTTTTATTTAAGGTTTGCGAGGACCTTTGTGTATTTTCTTATTTCAAAACCGAGAAATCGGCCAGATGCAGTGACTCATGCCTGCAATCCCAGCACTTAGGAGGCCAAAGCGGGAGGGTTCCTTGAGCCGAGGAGTTTGACACCAACCTAGACAACATAGCGAGACCTTGTCTCTACAAAAAATAAAGATAATAAGCTGGACATGGCGGTGCATGCCTGTAGTCCTAGCTCTTTGGTAGGCTGAGGCAGGAGGATCGCCTGAGCCTAGGAGTTTGAGGCTATAGTGAACCATGATTGTGCCACTGTACACCACCCTGGGGATAGCGTGAGTCTCAAAAAACAAAACAAACAAACAAACAAACAAAAAACCCTGAAAAATCTCCCTCTTTTCTAGCTCCTTCTGTTCTTTTTAAATTTTAAATAGAATTCTGAGGTTTTTCAAATAAGAGACCTGGAAACAGAAATTGACCAGGTAGAAACTGTGGTGATTGCCATTCTGAAATGCTCAGTCTTCAGTTAAAGAAATTAATTTAAATAAATCATGGGGCATAAACTGATCTTTCTGATGACTTTTTAAAAATTGCCCTTTTTCAAATTGTCTTTAGCTAGTTTATGTGTAATTTCCTTGAGGATTTCAGTAGCCATTCTGTGTATCATTAGAATCTGTTTTTATTACGGAAAAAAAAGCACTCAACTTTGTCTAAGTCTGCTGCACTGCAGTCTTTTACTCATTTTAAATTGAAAACTGGTACATTAGCATACTCTGGACACAAAGGATGACAGGCATTAAAAGAGCCCTTTATTTAAAAGTCAATTAAGCTCTTTTCCTTCCTGAATAATTTGGTCTGGAAGCCATGAGATGGGGAGGGGTAAGGTGAGTGTCTGCCTGCCATGGCAGCGAGCAGGGAGGGGAGGGCCTCTGAGGGAGCTAGGAGAGACAGGATCCATACTAGGAAGGAGCGGTGGTGGAGAGCAGTTTGGGGCGGTTATGTATCAGGAGACGGATGAAATGATAAATACAGAAGGGTATGGGAAGAGGTTTCTTGCCATAGGAGAAGCAAAAGGAGAAAAGCTAGAGTGTCCCCTGTGCTCTTGGGTTGGAAGGAAGCATGCTGATGGGAAGCCACCATTTTTGGTATCCAAAGATCAGTACAGAAGTAGATGTGGTTGTAAATGTGTGTAGGTGTGTGCTTGAAAATGCTTGTATGCTAGGGGAGGGAGGGGCACACCTGATCAACAAGGGTACCTGCAGAATCAACATTTGTATACCTAACCCTGAATTGTACCCCACATCTTTAAAATTCAAAAAGAAAAAAAGAAAAGAAAGAAAATGCACGTATATATTTTCTCGCTCTGACCACAGAGAAGGCCTGGAAGCAGTGACACTCCGATAACAATAAGCATACCTACCACCCAGAGCTTGACTTCCAAATATCTTTAGGGAACCAGGCATCTTGAAGAAATGGCAGATTCTTAGGCTGGGTCAGGGAACATTTTGTTGCATCAGAAATCAAGGAAATTCTCAGAGGATGATGGGGACACAGCAGTTCATTTGAACGGGCTTCTAATGGCCAGATTGGAGACAAATAGAGCATAAAAATAAAGGATAGTAGCAGACTACAACCCACTGAACAAAATTAGGACATTATGAGTCCATCTGGATAGGAATAAATACATGAATAAATTAAAAGTTGAAAATAGCAACATAATGTCAAAGCAGCCCCCCATACTTATTAATAAAAAAGGGGAAAAGAATAACTTTAGTGAGAGCCTGGCAGCCACCACCTTAATCGAGGGGGCAAAGTGAAATCACACTCAACCTGATAGGATGCAGCACAAAGAGAACAGTATCACTTTTGCAATTTCTGCCAAAGACTCATAACCTGAATCCAACCATGAGAAAGCATCAAACTCCAATTGAGAGATTGCTTCCAGAATAACTGGCACATTATCGTGTCTCAAGGCCATGAGCTTCAAGGAGAGGCTGAAGAACTGTTCCTAACGAAAAAAACTGGAGAGAAATAACAATTAGGTTAATGTGTGATTCTGAACTGGATCCTGTTGTTACCAAGGATATTATTGAAATAACTGGTCCAAATGGAATGGGATCCAAGGGTAAGCTGGATGTAATGCAGTGATATGGATTTCCTGATGTTAGTGGTTGTATTCTGGTTACGTCAAAGGACGTGCTTGTTCTTAGGAAATACGAAATATTCAAAGGTAAAGAGGCATCAGGTGGGCAGCATGCTCTCTCATGGCTTAGGACAAAGGCATTCTTTGTACTATACTTCCCACTTTTCTGGGCTTGACCATCTCACAGTAAAATAAATTAGAAACCACAAAATGCCATTTCATATTTATCAGAATGGCTAAATTAAACATGACGGATGCTGGGGAGGATGTGGAGCAGCTGGAGTTCATGGTTCCACAAGCACCTTGTGGCTGGTGGAAGCATAAAACAATTCTGCATTAGAAATTGTCAAATCATGCTCCAGAGTTAAATGGCCATCCTGGGACCCAGTATATTCCGCTCCCAGATTCTTTATGCCTGGAACATCCTTTCTGCCCATGTGCCTGGCAAAATCTTACTCCTTTTTCAAGATCTTGCCTAAATGACACCTATCCTGTGAAGAACCCCAATAATTTCTGCTCTCTGAATCTGTAATAGTAAGAATTTGTAAAGCACTTAGGGTTTTTTTGTGTGCATGTTTTTTCCTGCTATTATTTAATCTTTGCAACAACTTTTAGTGGTATATATTATTTATTGGAAGGATATTGGAAGTCGGTGTCTAGCTATCAGAAAAGTGAAAGAGGCTGGGCACAGTGGCTCATGCCTGTCATCCCAGCAATTTGGGAGGCCAAGGCAGGAGGACTGCTTGAGCCCAGGAGTTCAAGACCAGCCTAAGACCTTGTCTCTACAAAAATAAAAATAAAAATAAATTAGCCAGGCACAGTGGCACACATCTGTAGTGCAAGCTACTTGGGAGGTTGAGGCAGAAGGGTTGTCTGAGACCAGAAACTCAAGGCTGTGGTGAACTGTTCCTGCACCTCTGCACTCCAGCCTGGGCAGCAGAATGAGACCACGACTCAAGAAAAGAAAAGGAACGTGAAAGGGAGAAAGCCAGAATGAACCCTGTGGTGTTGGGTTAGAATGAAAGATACTGAAGACCACTTTGTAGATAAGAAAACTAAGACCTCAAGCTTAGGAGGTGAACCAAGAAAGACCTACTGGGTGCAAGGCTTCTTGCTAGACACTTTCTCATGGGTGACCTCATTTAATTTGTGCAAGAACCATTTGAGAAAGGTGGTGTTTTCTTTATTTTGAAGATCAAGGAAACTCAGACAAAAAAGGATGAAAACTCATCCAAGGTCACCCTGCAAATAAGTGACAGTCTAGAAGTCAAGCCCCCTTGTCTCCAAACCTCATTTCTAAATGTATCTTTTTCAAGGCAGTCAGCCAGCCAATGGTTTAAGGACCCAGTCTCCACACTGCCATGGAATTTGTGAGCTTGGTGGGGTAACCTGATGACTGAGACAGTCTGGGAGGGCGTCAGGTCGGTCTGCTGAGCAACACCACGGAGAAGAAAGTCTACCACCCAGGCAGCCTGTGGCCACAACCCCAGACCTCTCCCTTGCTCCCCTGTCAAGACCCCTTCAACTCTCTCTCCTCTCTAGCCAGCCGGAAGATTGGCAGCTAGTTGGGCCGGCAGCTGGAATACCCTGCTGAGTCCCTTGTACAGATTGTGCCGGGGTTCCCGCTTCCCTGAATTCTTTGAATCATTTATGGACTGCTTTAGCAGTCTGCTTCTGTCCCTTCATCTTGTCAGGGATCTGCATCTTGTCAGAGGGGAAATATGTGTTGTATTAGGACTTTGCTGTAAATATTCTTCACTAAACCACTCTGTCTTTTCTCATTCAGCAGTAATAGCAGCTGCAGCAGCAGCAGTATGGAATTAGTAGTAATAGCTACTTTTTTGAACTCTTATGTGCTGTAGACTGTGCGAAGGATGCACTTATAGCCCCATTTTACGGGTGGGAAAACAGGCTAAGAAATATTAAGTCACTTGTCATTTAGTAACTGGAAAAAATCTAAAACTTCTGGCAGATGGATGTCTTGTTTGTTTCAAGCTAGTTTGAAAATTGGCTAATGTGTCAAGTTGCTCATTTACTAAATCCCAAAACTAATACTTGAGGTAAAATGTTGAGTAGCAAATATTAAATTTAGTAATTGTTCACATACCTAATGTCAAACATAGAATAGATCCTCAGCTTCTTTTTAAATAGGTTTCTCATTTGACTTACGTTTTCAGCTGGAACTTTTTGCTTAACACAATTTTTTTTTTTTTGAGATTTACCCATATTGTTGTGTTCATTAGTAATTTTTCTTTATTGCTGAATAGTACTGCATTGCATGATCATACCACAATTGGCTTATCCATTGTCTAATTGGTGGGCATTTGGGCGTTCCCATTTGGGGCTATTATGGATAAAGCTACCGTGAACATTCTTTTGTAGGCCTTTGTGTGGACATATCTTTTCATTTCTCTTGGTAAACACCCAAAAGTGGGTTGTCTTAGTGGAGATGTTGGAGTTTCTTAGACTTAATAAGAAACTGCCCTAACTTTTCCTAAGTCATAGTACATTACACACTGTCAACAGTGTATGAAAGTTCCAATTTCTCTACATCCTCACCAAGTGTTGATCATTTTTTAAAGCCATTCCAGTGGGTGTGGAGTGATACCGCATTGTGGTTTTAGTTTGCATTCTCTCATTGACTATTGATGTTACCATTTTCTCATGTGTTTATTGACCATTTGTGTCTGCATATTTTCTTCTGTAAAGTGTCTGTTGGAGTCTTTTACCTATTTCTTTATTGTTTTTTTTGTTGTTGTTGATTTGTATAGTTCTTTATATATTCATGCAAGTCCTTAGATATGTTCTGTTAATATTTTTTCCCATTCTGTGATTTGTCTATTTATTTTCTTAATGGTATCTTTTGATGAGCAGAAATGTTTAATTTTGAGGAAGTCAATTTTTTTTCAACTGTTGCTAGTCAATGAGAGGAAGTCTAATTTTATCGGTTTTTAATTTGCCTATCCCAAGGTCACCAAGATATTCTTTTATGTTTTCTTCTAGAATCTCTATGATTCTAGTGGCATGTTCAGGCCTATCATATATCTTATGTTAATTTTTTGACAGTGTGAGATGGGATTTAGGTTCACTTTATTTTGTGCAAATATCCATTCACTCTGTGAGTGTTCTGAAACAGATTTTCCTTTTCTCACTGAATTGACTTGGCGTCTCCATCAGAAGCCAAAAATGCGTTTGTCCATTGACATGGGTGTGGACTCTGTTCGGTATTATTGATCTGATAGTCCTTATTCTAGTGCCTCGCTGTCTTGATTACTGTGACTTTATAGTGAGTCTTGGAATTAGCTAGTGTGACTCCAAGTTTATGTCTTTAAATATTGTTTGTGCTATTTTAGATCCTTTGTCTATTTCCATATACATTTTATATCACATTTTATACACTTGTCAATTTTTTCGGAAAATCTGCTAGGATTTTATAGGGATTCTGTGGAATCTATAGATCAATTTGGGGATAATGGACATCTTAACATCATTTCACAACCCAGCATATTCTTCCATTAATTTAATTCTATCTTTCACTTCATTCTTAAATTTCTTTTTCTCAGCAATATTTTGTCTTGCTCATCTTTTGTTAGATTTATTTTGGGGTTTTTTATGCTGTGGTAAATGATACCATTTTATTAATTTTATTTCCCAGTTTTTCGTTGCTAGCATATAGAAATACAATTGATTTTTGTATATTGACCTTCTGTCTGCAACTTTAATTTGCACTTAGTTCTAGTAATTTTTTAACAATTCTATATCATTTTCTATTTACATAATATACTGTGTGTGAATAGCAATAACTTTACTTTTTTTTTTTTTTGAGTCAGAGTCTCACTTTGCTGCCTAGACTGAAGGGCAGTGGCACGATCATAGCTCACCACAGACTTGAACTTCTGGGCTCAAGTAACCCTCCCTCCTTGGCCTCCCCAGCAGCTAGGACTGCAGGCAGGCACGCACCACCACACCCGGCTAGTTTTTAAGGAATGGTTTATAGAGACAAGTTCTTGCTATGTTGCCCAGGCTGGGCTCAAGCAGTCCTCCAGCCCCGGTCTCCCAAAGTACTGGAATTACAGACATGGGCCACCATACCCGGTCTGGTTTTACTTTTTAATCTTTATGCCTTTATTTCTTTTCTTTTCTTTTCTTTTTTTTTTTTTTTTTTTGAGTTGGAGTCTCACTCTGTCACCCAGACTGGAGTGCAGTGTCCTGCTCCCGGCTGGCCACCACAGCCTCGACCTGCTGGGCTCCAGCGATCCTTCCGCCTCGGCCTACCATGCCCGGCGAATTTTTTGATATATTGTAGAGATAAGGTTTTGCCAAGTTGCCCAGGCAGGTCTCAAACTCACGGGCTCAGGCAGTCCACTCACCTCAGCCTCCCAAAGTGCAGGATTACAGGCTGAGCCACCGAGCCTGGCTTATGCCTTTATTTCTTTTCCTTGCTTTATTTGCACTGGCTAGGACCTGGGTCTCCAGTAGCATGTTGAACAGAAGTGGTTAGGATGTACGTCTTTGCCTTGTTCCTGACTAAGGGACAAGGATTCATGCTTCTCCATTAAGTATGATATCAGCTTTAGTCATTTTACGGCTGTTCTTTATCAGATTGAGGAAACTTATTTTCTTGTTGGAGGGTCTCAGGACCTCTGTCAGATTTGGTATTTTGCTGGAAGGACTCACAGAATTCAGAAAAGCTGTTACGTGTGGTTATAGTATATTCCAGTAAAGTAATACATACTTGAATCGGCAAAGGTCAAAGGTATACAGGGCAAAGTCCAGAAGAGACCAGGTTCAAGCTGCCAGCTATTCTCTTCCAGTGGAGTAGTACAGACAGTGCTTAGTTCTCCCAGCAGCAGTGTGTCCTATCCACGTACTGTCAATGAAGGAAGACACCTGAGCTGTGGTGTCCAGGATTTTCACCGGGGGTTGGTCATGTATACATGAAGTGCTATGTGATTAGCTCAGTCTCCAGCCCCTCCGGGGGTCACACTAATACAGTGGCCCAAGGCCCCCAGCATAAATCACATTGTTAGCATAAATTATGAGGAATGGCCCCAGGTATACCAAGTCACTCCCATCAGGCAGGATATTCTAAGAACTTTGAGGTTCTCTCTCATGGGCCAGACAAGGGCCAGTCTTTCTTTGGAATGTGCAAAGGTTGAACACCACAAACCTACCGAATCAACCCTTTACTGCACACTTTGTATTTCCATTTGCTGTATTCCCGTTTGCTGAGAGTGAGGGGATCCTGACCTTTTCAAATGCTTTTCCTGTGTCTCATGAGATGGTCATGTGGGAGTTTTTTCCTTTTCTATTAATGTAGTGTATTACGTTGATTGATTTTCAAATGTTAAACCAACGTTGCATTTCTGGGATAAACCTCATTTGGACATGATACATTACTGTCTTTATATATATTGCTAAATATATAGAGTTTGCTTATTTTAAGAACATCTTCTCTTACGTCCATGAGGATACTGGTCTAACTTCCTTTTCTTGTAATATCTTCATCAGGTTTCTGAATCAGGGTAATGCTGGCATCATAAAATGGTTTGGTAATTGCTCTCTCTTCCTCTATTGTTGTTCAGGCCTACCATACTCTAACCTTGTTCCTCCTCTGAGGGAAGCACACTTAATCTTTCGCCAGAAAGTATGGTGCTAGCTGTAGGTTTGGTAGAGATGCCTTTTGTCGGATTAAGGGAGAATCCTGCCCGTACTTTTCTCTGCCGTGTCTGATTGCTGTATCACAGGACATCAGGGCGTGAGGTATTCTTCATTCCTTTTCACGTCTCTGCAGCACTCCAGAGTTTGCTCAGCCAATTCCATGTTGATGGACATATGGATTCTTTCTAAGCCTTTGCCATATTAAAGTTAGATGACATACTTGCTGCAGTCAGTACCCTTGCACGTGCCCGTTCTCCTTGTTATTTTATCTTTGGGATAGATTCCTAGAAGTGGGATTGCTGGGTCAGAAATTAAATGCATCTGTAAATGTGCTCGCTAGTCCCAGTTCCCCTCCCTTGGCATTCTCGCCATCAGCATCCAGGAGTGCCTACTTCTCCACAGCCTGACTGTGTGTTCATGCTCTGTGTTCGTGCTGTGTACTCGTGCTCGGGGATTTTTGCCAGGCGCAATAGGCACATCATGTCTCAGTGTGGCTTTTAATATGCTTGATCTTATTATGAGGAAGACTGAGTGTTTTTCATCCACTGAAGAGCAGTTTGCCTTTGTGTGCACTTTCTTGCCGAATTTACTACAGGATTGTTGGTGTTTTTCGTTTCACTTTGCTTGAATTTTTTTTCTGTTTTGCTTTTTAAGAAGCTTGGTTTTTTAGAGCGGTTTTCGGTTCGCGGCAAAATTGAGCTGACGGCGCTGAGAGCCCCCTTCTCACGCCTGCCCCATGTTCCCCGCATACCCCAGCCTTCCCCACGGGCAGTCCCGCCACTTCGGGGTTTTCATGCCAGTGGCATCTTTTCAAATGTCTGATGTCGTTGCATCAGTCAGTCCTTTCCCTTTTTGCTACCAGATTTCAAGTCACAGTGAAGTTTTCTCCACTTCTCGTTTACAGAATAATTGCCCGTTTTTATCCTCATGTATATGTAAGGCTCATTTTTTTCTGCCTGCATATCACTGCTACACCTGGAATTTATCTCGGTGTACAGTGCAGAGAAAGGGAACTCATTTACCCTTTTTTCATATAACTGCCTGCTCACCCAGTGCCACTTACTAAGCCTTTATTACACACCAAATATCTGTATGCAGTGGAATCTGTTTTTGAATTTTCTATTTTATGTAACGGGTCTATCAGTCCCTCCACTCCCTGATACCACACTTTGTGTGTTGGGCACTTCTGGCTGTTCGGCCTCGGCCTGCCCCACCATCCACAACATTTGGCCATGAAGTTTCTCAAATTTGTGGCAGAGTTGACTTTTACAGTGAATACCCATATCATCACCCCCTAGATTTGACAATTTATGTTGTACTATTCTTGCTTCTTTCACCTGTCTTTCATTCTGCACATTCATCTAGCCTGTTTTTTAGGTGTATTTCAAAGTAAATTGCAAACAGCACGCTTCTTAAAGACTTCAGCTTGCATCTCATTGATTAGAGTTCAATATTTGTTTACAGCTTTTCTGACCTTTCTTGCTTGTTTCTAAATGAATTTCATAATTGACTTATTCAACTTCAGGGTAGGAGGAGACCTGGTGATATTTTTATTGGGGCCACATTACAATTATAAATTAGGGAGAACTAACATCTTTATATTTCATTTTTTACCCAAGAACATGAGGTATCCTTCTTGTTCCATTGTATCTTTCAGGAATGTGTTTTCATTTTTCAAGTATGGGTTTTTGAGTTTAAGTTGACACTGAAGTTTTTGTTGTTGATATTAGTGTTTAATCTTTTGTTTTGACTATTGCAAGTGGCATCTTCTCTTCATTATATCTTCTCACTGTAAACTAGGCACTTTTTGATGAACATTTACATAATCTTGTTGTTGTTATAGGCACTGCTGTGGTGAATATTCTCATAACTTTATCTTTGTGCATATTTATGGTACTTAGATTATATATTCCAAAGCTGGCTGTCCCAGAAGATAGCCCATCCCATATGCGCTCCTTAAACGGTAACGTTCCCCTGCTCCACTGAGAGGGCAAAGTAGGGTTTGTGCTCTCTCCCTTGAACCTGAGTAGACCATTGTAGCTGCCTTGGGCAGTACAATATGGGAGAAATGATGGTTTGTGACTTCCAAGGCTGGGTCATGAAAAGCCTTGAAGCTTCCGCAGCAGTCTCGGGCTATTCACTCGGGAGGCAGCTGCCGCGTGCCAGGAGCACAACCATGCTGCCCAGGAGGAGGAAGTGAGGCTCCCAGCAAGCCCCAGTCGCCAGCCATGAGTGGCCTCCCTGGGCGTGAACCCTGCGTTCCCAGTCCACCCCTCAGTTGCCTGCAGCCCAGCTGCCTCCTAATTGCACCCTCGTGAGAAGCCCCGAGCCAAAACCACACAACCAAGCTGCTCCTGCGTTCCTGACCCCAGAAACACCGAAAGGTAGTAAATGATCCTTACCGTTTCCAGACCCTATGTTCTTCTTTTTCTTTTCCTTTATTTTTTTTGGTGAGAAAGCTGGGTTTATTAAGAGGACAGAAAAACTCCCACAGTGGGAGGGGACCCAAGGGGGTTGCCTGGCACTGTTTTTCTACTCAGCTGTAATTCCAAACACTAGAAAAGTTATTATAGTTACTTTTGGAAATTCCTTTGTCAGTGTGGTGGAGGAGCACGTCTTAAACAGCCTTTGCTGGGACACTGCTCTCAAAAAAGCTTGCAAAGAGAGTCTCAGTAGTTGGGTTATTTGGACGAGCCATCCTATTTGAGCACATTCAAGGCTCAGAGACGTGCTTAGTGAATCTCCACTTTCCCACGGAACATGGCGAGTAGAATCCACCCTCCAAGGAGCAGTTGTGAAGCGCACGGGCTTTAGAGCTGGGTTCCCCGAGGCCGTGTCGTTACACAGGCTTTGCTGACTATGTGGCCTGGCGAGCTTCCCAACGTCCATGTGCCTCACAAGGGTCATTAATGCCAGTACCCACCGTATGGAGGTGTTTTGGAATTAAAGAAGATTATCCACATGAAGCGCTTAGAAAAACATCTCGTGTGTAAGCCCTCAACAAATATTCTCTGGCATTAGTAACAGCACCTCATGTGTCCTTGCGTGGCTCCTTTAATTATTATCTGCCTGCCTACCAATATGGAATTATGCTAGATCATTTTAGCACTCTGCCTATGATTTTCAGTGTCACAGAGACTCTAGTAATAAAGTTTCTGCCAGGCCCGTTGCTTCATGACCAAAATTGTTTCTTGTTAGCCTTGTACTGGTATTTTTTAAGCATTCCTTCATTCCACGTGTGTCTATGAAACACTGACTAGGCAACCCTTTTTCAGGTCCCTTCCCACTTGGGAGCCTTTCTTGTCTTCTTAATAAACTCCTGCTTGCTCACCGCTGAGAAAAAAAGAAAAAACGAAAGCAATACTGACTGCCAGGCACTCAGCCCGGATCCAGGGCTGAGCGCAAACACAGCTCGCGAAGCGGAGGCCCTCCCTGCACACCAGTGGAGTGAGGCCACAGCAGCACGTAAATTCACAAGGAACTGCGGACTGTGATACTTGCGGTGGAGAAAACGGATGCTGAGGACCAAGAGGGGGCCTCTCCTAGACGGCAGGGGGAGAGCAGAGCCCTGCCCGAAAAGGAGAACACGCCCCGGGGCCCGTAGAGAGGAGGCTGAGCGCAGAGACCTTGGTCCCGGAACAAATCGGTTCCTTGAGTGTCATTTTGAGGACTTGTGCTTTCACAATTAAATTATGTTAGGATATGACTTACAACATGTAGGTGTATGGGCAGTGCTTTGTGTTAGTGTCAACTGCTGGAGCCCTGTAAATCCAGCTTTGCCCATGTGTCGAGCATGGCATCCATCTGGGTGCCGCATCGGGCACGCGCAGTCGGCACGCTCCCGGCACGCTGGTCCTGGCTGAGGCTGAGGCTGTATGGTGGGGCGGAGCACGGGCTCCCTGCAGGGGGTCACCCGTGCCTTGCGCGCTGAGAGCCCCAGTGGCGCCGCTCAGGTGACCACAGGACCCAGAACCAGCGACTCTGCTCCCCAGTGCAGGGACACATGTGACTCCCTTCTCTTACCCCAGAGGAGTCCTGTTCTGGGAGTGAAGTAGGTAACTGCCAGTTACTTATTTTTAGATCGAGGCTGGAACCAGAGCCAAACCCAAAGACAAGGGAATCCACGTCTCCCGCAACAGTGTCACAGAAACCTTCAAAAGACTCTGAAGAAAAACCTGCCCCTGAAGAATATCCAGGTATGAGTTAAAGTAAAATTCTGCCCTGCATTTCTCCTTTATAGCACGTTGACACGGATGCAAAGCAGGAAAGAAGGAGCACAGACATGAACTCTTTGTCTGTCTGTTTGTTTGTTAGATGAGCCATCTGTAGGGCTCGGAGAGGCTGGTGATGTGTTCATGTTAAAAGCTCGCAGACAGTGGTCCCAGGATTTATATTTGGATCTGTTTGACTCTGAAATCCATATTACACAGGCTGCCTCTTCCTCTGATTTGCTCCCTGCATTTCGCAGGCAAGATAATTTAGTATGCACTGTGGCTTTATAAACCTGAACAATGCTAGAGACCCTTTCTGTGGCTTAAAATGAGCTTAGTGGTGACTGGCAAGGAATCAAATGTCGTGAAGTCCTTCATTGTGCTGGACACATGCTGGCCGTGTTAACAGCTGGTTCCTGTGGATTTGTTGAAGTGTGTCTTGTGTCTGTGTCCTATATGTGAGGAAACCGGTTTGAGCCTGTTTGAGGTCCAGCAACAAGGAAGAGGCAGCCCCGGGATGCCATGTGAGCCCCGTGTTGGCAGAGCCCGAGCCCTCCTTTGTGATGACTGCTCTAACCCCACAGGCCAGAGCTCTACCTACCTCTTGGTCCCACCTGCCCCTAACGATGGGGATCTCCAACGTCACCCATGAGGTCATGGCACTGCTTCTCAAAAGAAGCACTAAGTTCATTCACTTCAGACACAGCCCTCACAGCCATTCACTCAAAAAAGATTGTTAGGGCTGATAAGAGTGCAGAGAAACCCGTACAAATTCTAGGGGCTCAGCTGAGGGTAAATCCCATAGGAAGATAAGAATGTCATGTCAGGCATGGTGCTAGGTGATAGGGATATAGTCGTGAGTTGAAAATAGGCACCTCTGCTTAATGTCTAGTGGGGAAACAGGTGTTCGTTAGTTACATGGGCAGCTGTACAATTATGATATATGCTATGAAAGAGAATTTCACAGCATTGTGAGATAGCTGGCCTGTTGCAGAATCGGGCACCTGTTTTGGTAGAGGCCTGAAAGAAGTGAGAGGATGAGCCATGTGGCCACCGGGAGAAGTGTGTTTTAGGCACAGGGAACAAGCAGTGCAGAGGCCCTGGGACAGGGGCATGCCTGGCATGGCTGCTGGGCCACCTGGAGCCAGAAAGCAGGCAGAGGGCAGAGGGCCAAGAGGTGGGGAGGTACCAGCATGAGGTTCTGGGAGGGACAGTGGCCTTTACTCTGTGTGAGATGAGAAGCCAGAGGCAGGTATGCACAGAGGACCGTCTCATCTAGCTACATGTTGGCAGGATCTCGCTTGTTGCTCTATTGAAATAGGTCGTTAGGGGAACAAGGAGAAAATAGGGACAGTTAGGAGGCTCCTGGTATCACCGAGAGACAAGGTGGACTGCCCTGAGCGAGTAATAGGGGATGGGCGAGAGGTGGTAGAAGTCTAGCTATCTTTTGAAAGTAGAGCTGCAGACTGCTTTCTGGATGTGAGACATGAGAAGGAGAGGAACCAAGGAGTGCTGCCGTGTTTCTGGCAACTGGAAGGAAGGAGCTGCCCTTCACTGAGATGTGGAAGACCGGAGGAGTGGGCTTGGGACTGGTCAGGTCAGGAACTCACTATAGGGCATGTGAATTTTGAGATGCCCAGAAGAGACATTGAGTAGGGAATTGGATTTATGAGTTTAGAAGCCAAAGGACAGGTCTGTAGATAACATCGATCCCTTGAGACAGGCTGAGATCCCCAAGGAATGAGGTTGATAGAAGAAGGACTGAGCCTTCTCTACTTCCTGTCTTCCCTGACTTCTCTTTCTCCCTAGTATTTGTCACTACCCTTCTATGTGTTTTGCCTATTTATATTCTTAATTATCTGTGTCCCCTACTAAAATGTGAGTTCCATGGGGACAGGGTAACCCTAATGCCCAGAGCACACGTAAGAGGCACTCAGTAAATGTTTGTTGAGTAAATGTTTGTTGGAAGGAAAGAAGGGAAGGAGAAAGAGAGGGAGGGAGGGGAAAGACCTTATTTGGAACATTGATTTCTTTTCACTGCTGTGGAAGTGTTTCCTGCTGTAAAAGGAACCTAAGACCTCTGGAGGGTAGAAAATAAGCGGTCAGAGTGAAAGAATGCTGTTCTTCACAGCTTTATTTTTGTCTTAAAGTCCGGATTTGGACACTTGGCAATCACAAGGTGATCGCCTGACTAAACCAGCCCACCCAGTCTCAAGGGAGAATGCTCCAGCTTGCTCTCCCCTTGGCATGCAGGAGACAGGTGTATGATGAAGAGTGCCCTCTTTGGAGGCAGTCAGGATCCCAGCTCTGGCTCTTGCGGACACTTCTGAGCACCAGTTTGCCCCCTTTACAACCAGGGGTGGTAACACTTAGCTTTCAGGGATGTGGGAGGGACAAATGGCAGTCATTGGGGTTAGAAACTTGTGTGCTTCGAAAGACACATCAAGAAAGAGAAAGAATGGCCAATGAGTCTGTTGGCCTCTGTTGGCCTCAAGGTGTTCAGGCAGCCTAACAGGACGGGTAGGTGAGCGCCGTGCTTCAGGCCAATCCTTAGGCAGCAGGTCCAGAAGGCGTCAGACGGCCACAACCTCGATCACGTTGTAGAGAGTGTACGGCTGAGAAAACTTTCCCATTCTAACTTGAAGCTAATGCATGCTCGGTTCCAATATGAACAAGGTTTCTGTGTTTCTGCTTTTGGTGTTGTTATTCTTTAAAAAGTCAACAACAGTAAAAGCTTGAAATGGGTACCATAATGAGGACAAGTAGGAGTTGGGGGTGGAGGGGGCGAACGGAAAGTGCCAATGTTCTTACCCGAGGATTATCATCTCAGAATAGTACCAGATCCGTTTCTAAAGATGCTTTCAGCCCATTTTTTATAAGCATATGTTTTTCTATAATGACACTTCTGGCAAAAACAGTCATTTTTTAAAAGGCTGCACTAAGTCGTGGTGACATGGAATTTTTTGTGAAGACGTACTCCCAATGATAACCCTAATTTTCACGCATGGCCTGCCTAATCGCCTTTCTCTAACTTGTTGCTGTCATTATGTTCTTCTCCCCTGTTAAGAGAAGTTTGATGGCTCACGCCTATAATCCCAGCCCTTTGGGAGACCAAGGCAGGAGAATTGCTTAAGCCCAGGAGTCCAAGACCAGTCTGGACGACATAGCGAGACCTCATCTCCACAAAAGTAAAAATTAAAAAATAAGCCAGGTGTGGTGGTGTGTGCCTGTAGTCCCAGCTACTTGAGAGGCTGAGGAGGGGAGGATAGCTTGTGCCTAGGAGATCAAGGCTATGATGAGCTGTGATCGTGTCATGATTCTCGTCTGGGCAGCAGAGTGAGACCCCAACTCAAAAAAAAAAGAGAGACACTCTGGCCTTGTCCCCATCTCATGAGGCTGAGACCAACTGTGGAAAATTTACTTAGACTAAAGAAAAAAGGGAAGAGAAGCAATATTTGCCTTTGCATCCTTGGCAACCCACTGATAAGCCCAGAGGCACTGCTGAAACATGGAGGCCCAAAGCGACTGTATTACAGTGAACACCAAGGAGTGACCTCTGCCACCAACTCTACTCCCAGCTCCAACCCCATTTATGAACTGGGTAGCAGACCTCTTAAAATCATCCTGGATGGCAGCAATCCTTCCTAGGAGCCTGTGGTATTGACGTGCTTCAGAGAGGATCCATCAGTGTTTCTTTAATTGAGAACACAAAGTTATCTAGATTAAAATGTTCATACTTCCATCCCACAGTTCCATGCCCAGATGACGATCTGAGAGTTATTCCAGCATGCACCAAAGCATGGACTGGGACACGGTGCCATTGTACTAGTGAAAATCGGAAATAACTGAAGATTTCTCAGTGGAGTAATATATGTGGAGTAATTTTTTTTGAAGGTAGTAAGATTTATTAAGCAGGAGAGGTAGCACACTCCAGAGAATTAGGAGCAGGCTTGAGCTCAAGGGGGGAAGGAGGCTCAAGAGCCCATATATATGTATGTATAAAAATATCCATATGTTTTTGCAGTCTTTAAAAGCAAAAGCAGTCTGGGCTCAGTGGCTCAGCCTGTAATCCCAGCACTTTGGGAGGCCGAGGTGAGTGGATTGCCTGAGTCCGCGGGTTCAAGACCCACCCGGCCAACTTGGTGAGACTTCGTCTCTACAATAAATCAAAAACTAGCTGGCATGGTAGTGTGTGCCTATAGTTCCAGCTACTCTACTTGGAAGGCTGAGACAGAAAGATCGCAGGAGCCCAGCAGGTCGAGGCTGCGGTGGCCGGGAGTGTGCCACTGCCCTCCAGTCTGGGCAATGGAGTGAGACTCCAACTCCAACTCCAAAAAAAAAAAAAAACCAAAAGCAGAGGAAGATGTGTAAGCATGTGTGTGTCTGAAGTAACACACACTTTAAGACTTGGCTCTGAAGAATGTCCATTGAATTTGTAGCCATTGCTGATATCAGTGCAATATTGAAACTGTGCTTGGGCCCTTCCCCATCACACACGCACATGCATGTGCATACACAAAAATAATCAAAGTCTAAACATTGTGGAAGAGTCGTGTCTGCAATGCCTAAATATTAGCCAACAGATCATCAAATATAGACAAAACTGCATGATTCTGTTTCATTTCATGTTTTTAACGTGTCTGTGTCCTAATCCAACCTATTCAAAAATGAATACTTGTTCTTCAATCCAGTTTCATTTTTTTTTTTTTTTAACAGAAAAGACTTTGGCTGAAACACAACCTGAATCAGGAACGTGGGGAGATGGCAAAGGGGAAGATGAGTTATCGCCAGAAGAAATACAGATGGTAATGCTGTTCTTTGCCTAGTCATTGATTTTTTTTTTAAAGCGGGATTTATTGAGAGGACAGAAGAGCTCCCGCAGTGGGAGGGGACCCAAAGGGGTTGCCCTAGTCATTGATTTTTAACTGGTTTTCCTAAAACTATTTTGCTGAGTAGCAGCTCATCCTAGATGCTCTTGCCCTGATTTTTATACTAAGATTTTAAAATTATAAGTATATATTTTATATATACTTTCCCACTAGATTTCCTAATGTGTAGTGTGCTTTTCATGTTTTAAGTTTGCAATAGCATGATTAAAGAAGAAATTGCCTTGAAATAATTTTACTAATAATAGATGTCTTTTCAGCAGCAGTAACACAGTCTTCTATGGTAAAGGGTCTTTTATCATTGCCATTATAATGCTTTTTAATTGTTTGAGTTGCTAGTGTTATGTTAATGTGAAGAGAATGTAAGTAATGACTGAAAGGTGGAAAGGGTGACACGTAACTCCTGATGCCACCTCCTTTTAGTTCCCTGTCCCCTCGTTGCTGACAGCTGTAGTCCTCTCCAGGTGGGTTTCAAAAGGAAGCTGAGAGGCGTGTCGAGTGCCCCTGCCAGCTCCTGTCCAGTGGTATCTGTGCCCAGCTCATCTGGACTTTGGTGTGGTAGTCAAGGAAAGCGCTGCCTGGGTCTGGGAACAGACGTCACCTAAGCTGCCTGGATGTGACACTGTCCTCCTCCTGAAGCGTGGGGAATGCAGTTCCCACGTGCTGTGTTTTCTGACAGCTCTACCTGACAAGCGGCTGCATCTTCAGTCACGTGGCAGCAGCTTTGAGTTGACTGGAGCATTTTGGTACTTCTCCACGGTGCCCTTAAGGATTGCACCAAGATATGGTTGCGTGTCACCATCTTGTTTCAACACTGGCAACAATAGGGAAGGGGCTTGCCCAAAGCCCCCTAGTTAATCAGGGGAGAGCTGGGTTTCTAGCCATCGGGAAGATGCAAGTGGGGCAGGAAGCCACAACCCTGCCGAGCAGCAGTGGATCCAAACTGTCTGTGCTCGAGCCTCGGACCCAGATGCTTGTCTCGCGGCCGCCCCACCTCTTGCAAGTCTCAGACATCATCTCCTCGGAGAGGCTGTCCCCGCCCCTCCCCTGAGGCGACGCCCAGCCACTCTGTCCCATCACCCTACTTGATTCGCCTCATCATTAGCCAACAGCACACAGGCTCCGTGAGAGCAGAGTCTGTCTTGCTTTCGGTGCCACATGACCAGAGTCTAGAACAGTGTTTGGGGATTATTTGTGGAGAGGATGAGTGACTTTGGCGATATACTATAAAAGCTATAGGTTTTTTAAGGGGTAAAGCAAGATTATCTGTAATACCCACTAGAATGTTCTCATTTTAAGTTGTTACTCGTATTCTTGTTTATGCTTGTGAACGCCTTCTGTGCGCCAAGGCTTTGTGTCTGCCACCTCATTGAATCTTTGTCGCAGTCCAGTGGAGCAGGGGCAGTCACTGTCACGCGGTGGGAGGAAACAAGGCCCCAAAGCTCCGTGACCCTGACCAGGTCCCAGAAGCAGGGTGGCGGCTGAGCCTCGCTCTGCACCCCAGCTCTGGCTCCGGACCCTGTGCTTTTTGTCCATTCGCTTCCGCTGGTCTTGGCAAAGGCAGCCACGTGGGAGCCGTGGGGCAGACTGATGTGAGCCAGCTGGGCAGAGGCGTCAGGACAGCCACTCAGGGGCCCACCCAGCCCACCAACGTGTCATTGCAAGCATGGGTGTGCCAGTGGGGACCTGAGCACTGTTGCTGAGGGCAGAGGATGGGCTCGGGATCCTCTGCTCTCCAGACTTCCGGTTGCTCCTCTCTCCCTGAAATGAAGGCCTGACACAGGCAGCTCTTTCCTAGAAAATGGCATGAATGAGTGAAGATAGGAAAGCGGAAGGTAAGAGGCTGCACCACCTAGTGGGAAGAGCGCAGAGCTAGCAGTCGTCTGACAGGAATCCATAACCGGCCCACCACTGTAGCCCTGTGCCTCTCCCTGCACTGGGCCTCCGTTTCCTGTCTGTGAAATGGGCAAATAATGGCCGCCTCAGAGGCGGGCTAATGGCCAAGTTAGCTGACCCTTGAGCGCCAGACACTCAGGCTCCCTTGCCCTGCCATTCCCCTTCGGAGTGACAGGTTGTACAGAGGCAGAGCTGCCTCTCCTTGCACGGGTGAAAGAGACGCACGGTGGCCTGTGTGCCGGGCGTGCACCCCCAGGGAAGGACTGTGGTGTGCGTGCTGCAGTCACGGCGGGGTCGGGACATGCAGGGTGGCAGCTGGAACCCAGTCCGTTTTGTATGCATGTCATGACACAATTCCGTCTCATCCAGGCTTCTCCACCCAGATGAGTGGCTTCCTGTTTAAGATCATCACCCTGCAAGCTTGAACAGATTCTAGTGATGGTACCGTTACCCCTGACTTCCTGGGACTTGTTTTGAGGGTGTTCCTCCAGAGCCTGTGATACTTTCTTTGGAATGCTAAGCAGAGCCTTCATGTTCTTTGGAGACAGAACAAAGCTGAGCTGAGGAAGTAACTCAAATACCTTAAAGGGGCCCCTGGGGCCCCTGCCTTCCTCGCCAGCTTCTTTCATGTTCCAGAACATACCCTCTGACTTTAAGTGCTCACCAAGTCCAGCACGTGTGAGGCTGGCCCGGAGGCCTCAAGGTGCCTGGTGTGTAGTGGGCGGCTAGAGGGAGACAGCGGCAAGGACTCTGTCTGCCCTCGCTGTCTGGTTCAGTCGAAGGATGAGGAGGGCTTTGGCCAAGGAGTGACCACGAAGGCAACATTAAGAGCTCTGTCAGAGGAAGTAGACTGGCCTTTGCAACCCACTGGAGGACAAGCGTGTGGGGGAGAGCCTTGAGCCATCTAACCTGGGTCATCAGGAGAAGGGAGGGCACACAGAAGGCAGGTCGGCCAGGCAGGGGCAGGAGATGATGTGTTTCACCTTGGACAGTGTAGCTTGGAGGTGCCTGTGGAACATTCGTGGGAGGTATCTGTGGCCCGTGTGGTCCAGGGATGTGGATGTGGGAAACATCTTATGGCTGGTGTTTGAAGCGCATGCATGGATGAGGTATTCTAGAAGCAGTGTGTCCAAGAGAGAAGGAGAGGTCCATGGATGCCACCTGGGGACACGCTCCTGGAGACGGGCTGTGGCAGGAAGCCACAAACCAAAGTAGAGAACAGCTGGATCATATCCCGTGCCTACAGGGAGACGAGGCAGAACTTCTTAAAGTCTCGTTAGGTTTTCACCAGTTGCTACAAAGTGACTTGTTCGCGGAAATGATGAGCCTGGTTCGTTCCCACAAACACTGTAGCATCACCCTATGTCCTTGCTAGAGATAAAAATGTGTACAGCCTTTGTCTTCACTAGGAGGAATACATTTGGTATTTAGGCAGAATTTACCTTCAGTGTTAGGCTTTTTTCTTTTTAATGCACTCTACCACTTTTCATACAAGGACTAGCTAGAATAATAATAGTCGGTTGTTTGCTCGGGGATTTTGCCTTTCTCCTGTAGGAGTGGTGAGCACCAGAGGTGTGCTCACCTTTGCAGGTGTGTGACTTTGCAGCCTCCAGGGGTGTGGAAGATGGACCAGAAGAAGCCGGCAGCGAGGAGGTCCCGAATCGCCTGATGCTACCGTCCCACCAAGACACGACGAGAGAGTATGGGCTTTGGGACTAGATAGCCAGCTGTGTGAGCTGGTGCAAGGTTAGCCGCACTGACTTCAATGTGGTCCGACTCATGACCCCACAGGACTGGATGCAGCAGTGTCTGGAAGAACACCTGGCAGGGGTGGGGTACAGCAGAGGTGGCTCCCTTTTACCGGAAAGGTACTGCCATCCCTGCTCTGTCACACATCTGCACATGTGTAGCATGTGATTAGTGACTGCACACGAAAAATAAGTGTTAATAGAATAATGACCGCCGGTGCACCATGTTTCTGTTTCATTCTGCCGTCCTGAGTCATTGTCAAAACATGGCAGTGACCATTCCAGTGGTGCTGGGTATTTCACATCATGGTATCAATGATGACTAAAGCAGTCAGAATCAGCAGGACTTCTTTTCTCGAAACAGAGTCTCACTCTATCACCCAGGCTGCAGTTCAGTGGCATGCTCACGGCCACCGCAACCTCAGTCTTCTGGGCTCAGGCATTCCTTCCACCTCAGCCTTCCAAGTAGCTGGAACTACAAGCCCGTGCCGTCCTGCCCGGCTAATTTTTTGATTTATTATAGAGACAAGGTCTCGCCAAGTTGCCCAGACTGGTCTTGACCCCCTGGGCTCAGGCAATCCTCTTACTTCCACCTCCCAGCATCCTGAGATTACAGGTGTGAGCACCCAGCCTGACTTCCTCATTTTTATTGTGTTCCTGAAAGAGGTTTGGGCAGAAGGCTGTAATGTTCAGTACTTTTATGATAGGATATTTAACGTTCAGTTAACTTCTTTCTTAATTGGGAATAATAGCTAAGTACCGTATCTTACAGTCTGACTAACCCAAATCTTATTTTAAAAGGCTTAACCCTGAAAATGAAGAGAAAGAAATATCACACTATTGGTTTTAAATTGAAAAGTGTTGTAGCAAATTATAGTCATAATTCATAACCACTGTTGTGGAATTTTTCCTCAGGGTAAAATAATAAATTAAGCCCTATAATAGCAATTTAATTCATTATTTCACCCAAAGGAACAGTTCTTACATATTCTAAAATGGTTGCAGGGTATTATATGATTTACACAATAAACTTTCATTTATAACTCATGATACAGGTATAGTAATGCCTTTGAGCTGGCAGATGTTTCGTGGTCAGGTTGAGTGGAACCAAATTGTTTCCTGCTGTTATGTTAGAAAATTCCTCCTTTTCTAAGCCCACATTCATTTTGCTTGCCTCAAGTAAAAGTATCTGATTTATTGATACTTTCCTCAGAGTAATTCTTAAAAAGACGTGCATGTGACTTCTTTACCATTGAAACGTGTCTCTAACCCCTGTTCCCTGAGGTAGCCCTCGGAAGCCCCTGTGGCTGGCTGGCAGGGCTTTTGGTCTGTGGCCAGGTTCAGCTCATGCATCAAGAACACAAGAGTTGGTGGTGGGATCTGAGCGGCCCTCTGCAAGAGCTAGAGTACAGGCCCTGGGAGGTTCCAGGTGGAGCTCAAGGTCGGGGTCGCAGAGCTGGGCGTGTGAAGGGGCTTAGCACAGAGAAAGCATGTCTGGAGGCGCCCAGAAAGGGCCTGGGCAGAGGGCTCCTGCGCCAAGGGGACCAGATGGCTTTCTGGGACATTTCCCGGGGGGGCTTCAGGTAGCTGTTCCTGGCTCTCTGCTTTGCAAATGCTTCTCTTGGCCTCATTTTTATACTCAAAGGACTTTGTAGGAGTGACTTTCTGTTAAAAAAAAAAACACTCTAGTAAAGAGGATTAGATTAGAAAAGGATCTCTGTAACAATATATTCACAGTGTGGATTTGTACCCTTTATACCAGATTAGAAACTCTTTAGCAGGACTTTATTGGAAAGTCTAACAGAATTCTGAATGGAGTAAGGCAGTTGGAGAATGATATTGCCTAACACGCATGTAACGCACACCGTGTGCCAAGTATTTCTCTGAGCGCTTCCACATATGTTAACTTATGCAACCCCATATGGAAGGGAGTGTTTACAGAGAGCTCCAGTCATCAGCTCAAGGTCCCACAGCTCCCAAATCCTAGACTCCTAACCATGCGCTGTACCACTGTGGTGGCAGTGGGCGAGGATGCGGGTCTAACTGAAGGAAAGCTTTGTGTTGGTGAGAGACCTTGAAGTTCAGAGCGGAGGGGCCATGGCCAGGAGCAGGTGGCTTCCGTCACGCTCAGAGGCCCTGCCTGCCCACCCTGCCCATCTCCTAGGCCTCTCCTCCTCTGCAGCCACGTACACAGGAGGAGGAAGTATTTCCTCGGTCATGTCGGGCTTGTCTCCGCAGGGCATGGAGATCCTCCTGCGTGCCGTGCCAACTGTGCAGGCCAGGCTGTTCACTCAGCAGTGCGTCTCGCAAAGTCCTCTTGTGGGAGGGGAGGTGGCCACACAGAGACAGATGCCGGGTGCTGCAGCGCAGCAAGCTCGGGGAGAAGATGCCGTGGGCGTCTTGCCCAGGGTCTGAGGGAGGGAGATGGCCAGCAGCCACAGCGTCCTCCAGGATTTGAGACCAGAGGGGGGGAGCGGCCTTCAGCACATCCAGCCACTCACTCTGCACATCCGGAATCAGGTTCCCTGGGGGAGTAAAGCATGACACACACTGAGAGAGCTTGCTTACTGTGTGCCGTGCACTTTGGCGAACCACCGGCGTGTTTTAACTAGTGTTTCTTCTAACAGCCCCATTACATGAGCGCTGCTGTCATCCCCACTGCAGTGACACAGACAGAGGGAGACACAGAGAGGTAGTTGCCGCCCCAACAGCATGCTGCTTAGAAGGTGAAGGAGCCAGAAATCCAGCTGTGGCTTTTCCCTCCCGGAGTCAGGCAGGAGAGGATAAGAATCACCACTCTGTCTTTCAAGAAACGGGGCTCCAGAAGCCAGTGGTTGGCCGAGGATCACCCCAGGCTTCCTGCAGTCCGAAGGAACTGGCTCCCGTATCCTCCTGGCACTTCCAAGACCCACTTCAGCCACCCAGCAACAGACAAGAGGGGAGACCTACAGGCCTGCCATTCAGGCAGCATTGGGAGCTGTCTTGAGACCGGGTGCAAGTCAGTGTTGTCAGCAACCTATTCCCAATCGGCACAGGCCCTGCCAGCTTCCTTATTAGCAGTGACTTTGCCCTGTCTGGGATCAGGCTTTTTGTTTTTAAACACAGAGGCCGCTCTCCGTTAAAGCTCCTGCCATTGGCACGCCTCTCTTTTCCGTCCTTATCGCGTTGGATCCCTTGAGGCACCTGTTTTCCTCTAGGGACTAGGTGTTTTTCAGGTGGCATCAAGAACCCGTGGAGTAGAAGGAAATCAGAGCCAGAGTCTGACACACCCCTGGCGGCACTAGGCGGATGTGGAGCTGTCAGAAGTCACCGATACGCGAGGCCCGAGAGGGAGGACAGCCTGCACCTCAGGCTGGGAGAGACAGAGCAGGCTGTGTTCCCAAGGACTCACCTCCAAGTGCTCGTTGATTTTGCTTAGGAACAGTTTCAAAGCGCACAAGAACTGTGGATTTAAAGGGCAGGGCCATAATTCGTCATTAGAAAAACTCGAAGAAAATGACCCTCATCCCTAAACAGTCAGTAGTCCCTGAAGTGGACTAGTGGATTAGTCAAAGTGGATTGGCACCTACATGTTGAAGTAATCACGTTTGCTTTAAATACTGGCCTCTTAAGTAACTGTTGACAGTTAACAGAGCCATACTTTGAGACTCAAAAGTGAAATTTTTTTTTTTTTTTTTTTTGAGTTGGAGTCTCACTCTGTCACCCAGACTGGAGTGCAGTGACATGCTCCCGTCCACTGCAGCCTCGACCTGCTGGGCTCCGGCGATCCTTCCGCCTCAGCCTTCCAGGTAGCTGAAACTATAGGTGCGCGCTACCACGCCTGGCTAATTTTTTGATTTATTATAGAGATGAGGGCTCGCCAAGTTGCCCGGGTGGGTCTCAAACCCGCGGGCTCAGGCAGTTCACTCACCTCGGCCTCCCAAGGCACGGGATTACAGGCTGAGCCACCAAGCCCTAAACAGCCTCTGTGATGCCCAGTTAAAAGGGCCATCCGCGGTCACATTGTTGAGGCACCCTGCAGGGAGCTTTCCCGAGCACTTCTGCTCTCCTAAAGCCTTGCCAGCGCCCCCGCTGCCCCATTTGCTGACCCAGTAGGCCTGGGGTGGAGCAGAGGCCTCCCTGTGTTCTGACGAGCAGCCGGGGCTGAGAACAGGCGCCCTGCAGTGTGTGAGACCTTGCAGGTTTGGGCCAGCTGAGCACACGGGAGAGGGCGTGCCGGAGTCAGCGCAGAGGGCCTTTTTGGCGAGCGTGAGGAAGCGAGGAAAAGTGATTTGGTCTGCCCTGAGGTGTCCGGTCACTCAGAAGGAGCCTGTGCTGGGCTTGGAGGACTCGTGGGACTCCCAGCGGGCAAAGAGCCAGCCTGTGCAGTGGCGAGGCGAGAGGTGTGATATGGCTGGGTCATGGGGAATGGGCAGCCTTAGGCTTGACTGCAGGGCCAAGGGGCAGGGCCAGCAGAGAGTCGTCTGGCCAGCAGTTGGAGTCGCCTCAACCAAGGAAGGAGGGCAGTTGGAGGCGGGCAAGGGGGCGCGAGGGCAGAATGTGGACAGCAGGGAAGGGCGGGACGCAGGAGCGCACAGGGTGAAGTGGGTAGACCAGGACGGACATGAAGAGGTGACTGGAGGGTGTGATGGCTCGGGGGTCCTGGCCGGAGAACGGGAGGGGCGGGCGGTACCAGGGGAGGCCTAGAGCGAGAGGGCGATGGGAACAAGGCCGGGGCTGCAAGAGTCCGTGCACTCCTGCCGGGGAAGCGTCGGCGTTGCCCGTGGCCATTGCTCCTCTTGCCGGTGGCTTCCTGAGTGAGCGAGGGCCCAGACGTCAGCCGACGGCAACGCTTCTGAAGGCAAGGCTGCCTGGGCTTGCGGTCCTCCCCTGCCCTGCGGTGCCTGGCACAGATGCCTTGGACGGCATCTGTGGGCGCGATGGGAGCTTGAACAGATGTGCGAGAAACGGTGCATGGAATGCTCTGCCACAGCTGGGCTCTACACGCTTCCCACCCTCAGGAAGCGCAGAGCCCACGGGGCGTCTAGGGCCTGCGCAGCCAGTCAGGGCAGAAAATGATGACTGTGCTGAGACGGTTTCGGGAAACGAGGAACAAGTTCGAGCTCGGGGACCAAGGCGGGTCTCCTGGAGAAGAGGGGCCCAGGGGGCAGAGATGAGAGACGCCCCTGAGGGGCACCCCTGAAGGACACCGGTGCCTCGGGGAGCTGAGTGCAGTTGCGAGCACAAGGCAGAGAGTCTCCCGCCACACTCAGGGCTGGTTCCAGAGGCCCCGCTCGGTCGGCCAGGACGGGGGGAGAACACCTGTCTTGTGGAGTCAAGGCCAAGGAGCCCCCGGTGTCCCCAGCTGTCAGGGCAGCCGTTCTCCCCAGCCTGAGCACTGGGGAACGCGGCGCCTCTGGCCGCCAGGCTCTGTCCCTGTGGATCGGCGCGGCGGCCAGGGGCACGGCTCTGAAGCCAAGGGGCCCGGCAGCAGCCTGGCCACGCCGCCGGCCTCCGCCTCCGTCCACGCCAGATCCTTCTTTGTTTAAAAACCAGTGGTGGGAAGCCGGCCGTGGGCGCCAGAGGAGAGGGCAGGTGGAGACTGTGCGAACTCCAGCCAGCAGTCCCTCTGTGCTCTGGGAGTATACACGTGGGAGGTGGGGAAGCCGAGCACCGGGGAAGCCCACTGCTGTTCTCGGGGCTGGGTGTGGTTCTTTTTACGTGTCCTTCCTGAGGCTTGGGTGTGTTTTACGCTGATGCTCTTGGTCTTCCAGCACCGCTCTGTTGCTCTCTGGAGAAGCAAGTCCTGGAGGGCAGAGCGGAGTTTTCTCGCTAGACTTTGGCCTGGGTTCGGTAGGGCATCATTCTGAACGTGTGTGTTTCCTCACAGTTTGAACAAGAAAACCAGCGGCTGGTTGGTGAAATGAACAGCCTGTTTGACGAAGTGAGGTATGTGTGTAGTTCCTTGGTGAGCCGATGGCCTGCGTGCTGCTTTCCCAGGATCCAGGAACTCTCGTATTTGCTGTGGTGCCCAGGCACCACAGTCGCCCACCCGAGCCCCTCGGACAAGCTGTCTGGCAGCTCCCGGAACCCACCACTCCCTCAGCTGTGGGGCCTGCTGTGGCGCCCAGGGGCAGCACCATCTCGAGGGGGTCGATGAGCGCTTGCGTGTCACCTGCCGGAGTCACCCCCACCCCTTGGGCTGCTTACGCAGAGTTACTCTAAAATGAAATGGCGGGGGAAGAGCCTGCCAGTGCCCCCACGGGTCCATCTCCTCCCTCGCCCAGCAGGGGGGCAGGTGTACAGAAGGCTGGGTCATGATCACACACCTGTGCGATCGTTGGTCTACACGGAAGGTGCTTGGAGGCCTTCTTTCCGTGGGATGACGGTGAGGCCCAGGTCTCTGCCAAGTCTGATGCGTGGCGAGCGTGGTCCCCAAATAATCAACCCTGGGCTCACCCACACAGCCAGAGGACTTTCTCAGTGCAGGTGACAGCCCCCCGGGGAGCGCTTGGCCTTTGCCCTCCAAGATGGGCCTCCTGGCCTCCCTGTGACCAGCCTCGCTCTCCCTCTCCCACCCCCGCCTCCCCCGCCCGCCTCCTCATCTCACAACCCTCGCTCCCTTCCCACTTCCCCTCCCCTTCCCCAGCCTTTCTGGTCTGTGACACTGCTGGGAACACATCTGGGCCCTCCTGGCCAGGAGCTCAGTTCCCGCCACTTTGCACCTCCGGCCACTTCCTGTTGCTGCTTGGTGCTGGACCTGTCGTTCGCGCCATCCAGCGCCAGCCCACTCCCAGGGTGGCCCCTGCTGCCCCTGAGCAATTGGACAGCTCGCGGGCATGCCTCAGTGGCAGGCACTTGGTTGCCAAGCCCATAGACAATCTTTTCAGACTGAACCGGAGCTTTTTTCTTGCCACAGGCAGGTGGCTGGGTGGCAAAGAGACTTGCTCACTAAACCTACTGAGCGGTAACACAGTTGGGCCATCCGCATGTTCTGGCACTGCCGTCTGAATCCCACCGCGTGTCACTGCGGGGACCAGACCGGGCCCAGGCCTTACTGGAGACTGCATTTTGTAACTGGGCCATGATGTGTGCCTCCCGCCCCCTGCCCCCCCAGATTGACTCAGAGTGCAAAGGCATGGCACACAGCTGCCACCCAGGAGGCTCAGTTTACACGGTAGAGTATATGTCTCACAAATCCAGGGCCAGGTAAGTGGGGGGACAGGAAAGGTGAAGCCACAAGGGCACATCTGCCCTGGTGTACCCCCCACCTTCACGGTCTCTTGGGAAATGTGTCACGTTCCTATTTGACTACCAAGTACGAACAGCTAACATGTAATCTTTCATTCTCTTCATGAAGGCAAATCGAAGGAAAAGTGGTTGAAATTTCCAGACTCCAAGAGATATTCACGGAGAAGGTCTTACAGCAGGTAAAAACAAAACGAAGTAGCTTTTAGTTTTAGCTTGAAGGGACCATGAACTAAGAGCTCAGGCCTTTTCTTCTGCAGGTGCCTGAGCCTTGCCGCTTGGGCGGGGCCCCATGTCCTTGGTAGATGTGCCTCTGCAGAGGTCCTGGGCAGATCCTCTCACTGCCAGGGCAGCCTTTGCATATGTGACTGGAGCTCTCCACAGGAGACCTCCAGCCCAGGTCAGGCCCCAGGGGCTGCCCATGTGGTGGAGCACAGAGTGGCTTGGGGAGGACAGAGCCCAGGCCTGGGGGTCAGACGCTGGATTCAGGATGCCCGGGCAAGCTGGGGAGCCCTTCTGAGGTCCAGCTCCCGTGTGTAAACGCCAGGGCTCCTGCAGGATTGTAGGAAGATTCCGAGACAACCTGCAGAAGTGCCAGCACAGTGCTGATGGGTTGCAGCTTTTCAGTCAGGAGTGTTGCCAGGGCTCAGACCCGGCCCTCTCAGAACGCCTGGACCAGGCCACCTCGGGTGTGGTGTCCTCGTGGAAATGGGATGCTCTCCTAGCTAGATCTTCCGTCTTTTCTCCCGCTGCAATTCTGGAGTTCTTTCAGCCAATACTGGCAGCATTTGTAGATGAAGTTGCCTCTTCTTTTAGCACCCAACAGCGTGGGAGGGTTTGGAAGACAGAGTCCTTTTCTCCAGCGAGTTAAACGGGGCTACTTGGCTCCAGACACTGCACTCACAAAGCGGCTTTCCCCACCCGCACCGCCAGAGTCAGTCTTGTGCGTGAGACACAGTAAATCGAACACCACGCCGGAAGTTCAGGTTCGTGAGACCCGCCCTCTCTACGAGCGGCGCGCTGCCTCGCTCCCAACCATCCCGCAGCTGCAGGGCCCGGAAGGGACATGCAGAGCACAGCCCGGAGTCCTGCTCGACGGGCCTGGCACGTGGGAGACCTGAGGAGCGGGCTGTCTTCCCACCGATGTGGCGTGAGGCTCCCGTGGACCTCCCCGGGAGTGGTGGCCCTGGCGGCCCAGCTCCCACTTCTCGGGGCTCTGGAAAGGCGTGACGGCGGAGCAAAGCCTTCCCGGTCGGACCCTCGCTCGGAAGCAGAGGCCACCAGCCGCTTTTCTCCCTGTGGTGCTGTATGAGTCAGGCATCTGCAAAAACGCTGGCGAGTGCATTCTCCTCCGGGCCGTGGCCGGAGGAGACGGGCTCTGGAGCCGTCTTGAGCCAGGAGGCTGCTGTGGGGGTGGGGGGCTGTTAGAACGGGATCCCGTGCCGCTTAGCTGCCCAAGGGTCGGCAGTCAGCATTCTCGGCAAGCATCCTGCATCCTGTTTCGGCTTTTAACGGTAGCCTGTCTTTTAGGGTTGCAGTAGCGAAACACAAAGCACTGTTTTTGAAACGAGCATGTGCGTTCTGAAGCACACATATTCTGTAGCTTGCTCCTGTGGACTTCTGAAGGAAAGCCCCGGCATGTGACGGCTGCTACACAGACAGCAGTGCTAGGTTTTGTCCTTGTCATCCGGTGGTGGCCCAGGAGAGATGGAAGGCAGGGGCAGAAGCAGCAAGGCACTGGGGACTAACACCAGGGCGCCTCAGCCCAGTCCCGCCGCTTGATGGCGGCCTGGCTTTGGGAAAGCCAGCAAGTATCTCTGAGCCGCAAGTGCCCCGTTCAGAAAATAGGAGTGATGCCTACTTCTCCGGTGCGGGGAGGGTTCACGGGCCACGCAGATGAAGCCTCAGCCCTCAGTAGGTAGCGTCTACTGTTTTTGTCCCAAGATCCCAGCTTGAGGGAGAAGGAGGTGGTCGTGCAGGCTGAACGTTCCTAATCTGAAGATCTGAACTTTGGATCCCAGGTTTTTGGATAAGGGGCGCTCAGCTCTCTTTTCTTCCGCAGGAAGCTGAGATTGACAACATCCACCAGCTAGTTGTAGGGGCAACTGAAAACATCAAGGAGGGCAACGAAGACATACGAGAGGTGGGTGCTCTTTAGGCCCTGGTCTGGTCTGGCTTAGTACTCAGTGCCAGCCATACACTGGGCTCGCTGGCAGGGCTGCGCAGAAGCCTCGTGGGGCGGAGGGCACAGGGCCAGTCGTGCACGAAGCGCCTCGCCAGAGTCGCCTCTGGCCCAGCCGCACGTGTTTATGAGGCCCGCTGGCCCAGGCCGGCCGCTGTCGAGAGGCCATGGCCCACCCCCCTTCCGTGGAGCGATCTGGGTGGGGTCCTCCTGGCAAGGGTCAGGCCGCTCCCTAAAGCCGGGGGTGGGTGCTCCGAGCGAGGGGGATGCCACAGGACATCTCTGCTGAGCCCTCAGGGTTGGGCCACCCCTGATGTCGCACTACTGGGAACCACAAAGCCCTGGGCTTGGAGCCGCTCACCCTGGAACAGAGTGAATAATTCCGGGGTGTCACGTTCTGGGAGGATCGTGCAGGACCTCCAGTTATGGCTGACAGTGAGGAAAACACAACCCGTTTGTCTTTTGATGGGTTTCAAACCGACTTTCTGTTTTTGCTTAACGGTTCAGCCATCTGCTCAAGGTGAGCACAGGATTGAGCACCACACACAGTGACAGCCAGGACTGGGAGAGGGTATGAACGGGCGAGTGGAGTGTGTCAGGGCTTTTAGAACCAAGTCCTGCGTGACACAAACTCGTGTGCTCCTGTCCCTGCCCAGGCCATTAAAAACAACGCCGGCTTCCGCGTGTGGATCCTCTTCTTCCTCGTGATGTGCTCCTTCTCCCTGCTCTTCCTCGACTGGTACGACAGCTAGCCTGGGCCGCCCGCACGTGCCCAGAAACCCGCATGGGGTGCCACCGGCCACGTGTGCCCAGGTGTCCCTGGCGGGAGTGTTTGTGACCAGACTTTATCACAGATCCACGGGGGGGGGGAGGGGGGGC